>NC_047151.1:29883289-30060789 GCF_009819705.1 Hippoglossus hippoglossus | reverse complement strand
GTGCTCGGCGCTCGGTGCTCGGCCTGAAGCAGCTCGTTTGTCGACGGAGGCGCATCAGTGAGGATTTAACGTTTTTCTCCGGCGAAATCTCTCCATTGAGCGGAGGAGGAGGAAGAGGAGGAGGAGGAGGAAGAGGAGGCTCAGGTACCGGCTTTATTCTAATTGGTTTATTTATTACCAGCTTTATTCTGCGGTTTATCATAAGGCGGCTTTGTTGGATCTGCTCAGCGGCAGGATGAGCCGCCGACAGGCCGCAGCTGAGGCTGCAGCCGCGGCCTGTCGGCGGCTGCAGCCCGGGCAGCATCATCCAGAGGCTCCGCTGGTGTGTGTGTGTGTGTCTGTGTGTCTGTGTGTGTGTGTGTGTGTGGGGGGGGGGTTATGTAATGTGTGCGCAGAGGACGCATCTAGCTGTGCGTGTGTGTGCGTGCGTGCGTCGGCAGCTATAATGTGGTTTTAACAGCAGCGCATTTAACCCGGGTCAGTCTCCGCCCTGTGTCCCGGGTTAACGTGCAGAGCATCTGTCGCTGGTGCGGCTGGTGTCGGTCCGGGCCTGCAGGGCCTGCAGGGCCGCAGCTCCATCTTTCCTTATTCCCATGATCCCTTGTTCCTGCAGCTTCAACGAACCTCTCATCCACAATCACTGTTTCATCAATAATAATAATTCTTAATGAGCGATGAAAGAGGTTGATGCTAATTATGAATCACAGACTCTAATTAATATAAAAATAAGAACGTTTAGTCGTAAAGATCAGTTTTAACTTGAAGGATTTTCACCTGAAATGTATCAATGAATAAAAACGTAGTTAAACATGTGAGATGATGTTTCATGTAAACCAGAAAAATAAAATAAAACATTCAACTCCTCAACTTTCACATCTGGTTCAGTCTGAAGCTGAACATCAGGTGTGAAAGGTTCCTCAGAGCAGAAGAGGAGTTCTGGGTCTGGATCCAACTGAACCTGGTTCTGTTGGTTTGGACTTTTGGACCAATCACAGGAAGTAGAGACAGAATTAAACAATAGAAGAAGAGGAAGCAGCTGCAGTCTTCACCTCCGACGATATAATGTTTGAACCACGAGGACGTTCACTTGGTGCATTTGAACTAGTGTACTGTAGTACTGTAGTACTTCTGTAGTACTGTGTAGTATTGTAGTACTGTGGAGTGCTGCATTACTGTAGTTCTGTAGTAATGTGTAGTACTGTAGTACTGTGGAGTACCTTAGTACTGTGGAGTACTGAAGCTGCTAGTGATACATCATCATGTTACCATGGCAACTAAATGAAGCTTCATTCATGTTCTCCATTCAAACAGAAAGACTATTCCCCCCCCACCCGACAACACGCCCACTTCAGGCTCCGTCTTCAAACCAATCAGAGTAAAGTATAGGTAGACCCCGCCCACATAGGTGATGACGACAGGACGTACGTTTGTCAGACTCGATTCTTTCGTCCCTAAACTACAACGTGAAACCAGAACTAACAGATCGAAGGAAACAACAAACACATGACGCTTCAGACTCAGAGAGGAAACGTCCTTGAAATGTTTTGGTGATTTATTAATTATTACAGTTTACTGTGGTTATTAAACAACCACCACCACCACACTGCCTGAGGAACACGCCACTTTCTCCAAGTGCCCCCCCATTAGTTCGAGTTCCACATCGAGGTCGTTATCTGGTTTGATCACCAGTTCTCTCTGAGCACAACCTCCAACACCACCACTCTGCTCGTTCACAGGTCCCCGACCTCCACATGACATTGAAAACATTGTCTAGAACCTTCAGCATCTCAGGGTTAATATCATCCACACCCACCATCTTTCCGTCGAGGAGCTCCTTGACACTCCCCCAGCAACCTCTGTCCTAATGTTTCCTAATTCGGATTTACAAATGTCACTACCACCTCTAAAAACAGCAGAAATTAGGATCCACTGATGTGTGAAGTCATCGGTCCGATTGCTCTAAATGTTTAAATACTGCGGTGATGCAGTGGGATGGATCCACTGGCTCTGACAGACGAGATGAGGAGGAAACGAGTGTTCAGGGACTCAGATGTCCCCTGATGATGACTGATCAGCTGATATAGATTCTATAGATCTGTGATCTTTGTGTTGAACCATCCAAACACAAGTTCTCACCACTCTGGTTTATTGGCCGACAGGTCTGTGTGTGATTAATGTTTTCCTTTCTATGTCGAGCCTCTTTTAATCATTTAAAAACATAATTCTGTTAAATTGAATAGATTGAGGACATCACAGATGTCTCTGAATTTAATAATCCTTCAATAAAACGTGTTCCCTCACAGTCTGACCGTGAAGAGATTCTTTTTTTGCCTCCACCTTTGAATTAGATCTTTTTTTAATTCAGACATCGTTCTTTCTGTCGTCCTCAGTCTCACTCACTGTTTCAACAGCAGCAGAGTATCAGTGTATTTTCTTTATTAGTGACATCACTGCCGTGGCAACCAAACAATCTCCAGTTTTCTCTCTCTAGTCTCAACTGCTGGCTGTCAATCATCAGAGAGTCTGTGTGTCAATCAAACAGACACGCCCCCAAACCTGCAGCTCTTTAAGCTCTAATATCGAATTAATCCGATATTTTCAGATGGGCCGGAGATGAAAGATTGACTTGAGCGAATGAGATCCTAATGACTCGTGGGAACATTTATTACTTCATGGGAGAAGTTGGTGTTTTTTGAATGGCAGTTTATGGCCCAGCCCCGGCTGGATCTCTGTGGTATGAGAGCAGGTGAATCTGAGCTGCAGCCACAGACTGAAGCAGCTCTATGAGAAACACTAGCACCGTGTGTGTGTGTGTGTGTGTGTGTGTGTGTGTGTGTGTGTGTGTGTGTGTGTGTGTGTGTGTGTGTGTGTGTGTGTGTGTGTGTGTGTGTGTGTGTGTGTGTGTGTGTGTGTGTGATTCAGATGAGTCATGCTGCTGCATCATGACCACGAGGGGGGGGCGGGTTCTGTGAATGATGCTGATTGGTGGAATGTCCCTCAGACGACACAGAGATTCTTCCCTGTTGGGTTTGAGATGCACGACAGATGATAAGTTGCTCCTCAACCAATCATTGTCTGTCTTTTACAACATGCGCTTGCAACTCACTTCCTGGGACAAGGACAAGAATGTAAATAAACACAGTGTCTGATGGTTCTGTCTTTTCTCGTTTCCACCTTGTCGATCCAGCAACATCATTACATTCATAAACCTGTTGTCACATCCTGCACAGAGCTGTGCTCCCATTGGTCGACAAGCCCATCACAGGCAAAAAAATCAGGAGCGCGTACATAAAAGGGGCGGGGCTTACTGCATATGGCCAATCACAGAGATGGAGAAGTTTGACTGACAGCAGATCCTCATATTTCACAACGAGGATCAACCTGTTGTTTAATAAAAATCCGAGGAGAACAAACATCCAGAACAAAAGAGACGCAGGATGTTTTTATAGGAGCTCGACGGGATCCTCTAAGAACACTGATGTCATGTTTCAAATGAATTGATTGGTCAGTGGGCGGAGCTTCTATTGGGTTACTAATCTGTAAACTTCATAACCAAACATTGATCCTAAAACTGAACAAATGGACGTAGAGTCCCACAGGTTAAACAAAATCACATGTAGTATATTTAGCATTTGTACGTTTGCTAATGGGCTAATCCATCTCAGCCTCTGTCGACTTGCAGATGAAGAAGATGAGAACAGTGGTGGAGGTGAAACTGAGCTGTGGCTCAGGAGGTAGAGCGGGTGGTCCATTAACCAGAGTGTTGGTGATTTGATCCCTGGACTCCGCATGCTGAGGTATCTGAACTGCCCCTGGTGGCTGTGTGTGGTAGTGCTGTACCCCCCCCCCCCCCCACAGGTTCAAAGGACAGAATAAACAGTAACAGCTCAACTGTGTGAGTGGATGTGACATGTAGAGTAAAGCTGTTAAATACATACATTTACCATCATCTACTGTCTCCACAGCAACAAACCATGATCGTTGGATTAACAAAGACGTGAAGAGAATCTTCGTTAAAACACTTTGTTCCAGATAAACTTTTAAATACGAGGGGGGGGGGGGATCAGGCTTTGTTTCAAGTCAGGGATGTAATGATGATGTCACAGACTGCAGCTCCGTCACTTGTGTTTCGTGACAAACGTCCGCTGAGGTGTAAAAACTGGGTCAGGAGCTGCAGTCATGGCAACGGGATCAGTAGGTCACAGAGGGAGGAAGCTGTCTGCTGCTGCAGCTGAGGCATGCTGGGAAATGTAGTCATTCCATGCTGAAGTAAGGCGGCCATGTTTGTTTCCCCTGCTGCTGATCAGTAATGCTGCTTCACTCTGTCCAACGTTATCGTTGGAATTATCATCCAACGAACATGAACAGGTCCTTCAACTGATTATTTTTACTTGATGCAGAAAAAGAAACTGATGAAAAGTTTAATGATTTTTTTCATCCTTTCAACCTCAAGATAAAAATAATACTTTAACTTCACATCAAGATTTTAATTAAAGTGAAAAATGATTTGAAGTAAAATATGGAGCTGCTACAACAGGAAAATGCAGATTAAATATTATTTCAGATAAAAATAAAGAACTCCCAAACAAAATAATAACAATAGCAATAATATAATCCAATAAATAATATAAATACATATGTTCTACTTTTAGTCATATTGACGGTTTACAACTTCTCTCTGTAACATGTTGCTAATGAAGTTCTCCTCCCTCAGGTTCTCAGCAACAATGCTGCAGTGAGCATGCTCAGAGTGCTGATCGTTACCATGGCGATATTTGGCGGCGGCCAGACGTGTGGCGGTCAGGATAACTGCTCGGCTAACAGCGAGTCCAAAGATTACTGTTACTCTGCTCGTATCCGCAGCACGGTGCTGCAGGGGCTGTCGTTCGGAGGAGTGCCCACCGTGCTCGCCCTGGACTTCATGTGCTTCCTGGTGAGTCACTGCCGCCACCACACACACACACACACACACACACGCACACGCACACACACACGCACCCCCCCCAGAGCCAGAGGAGAAACATGGTAGTTCTGTGTGATCAAAGATGACTTCAGGTTCAGGTCTGACAAACGTACAGAAAGTTAGTAAAACACAGCTGTCGTCATGGCGACGTGAAATCCATCTGCACATGTTTAACAGTCGTGTGTTGTGTCACTCAAGTGATACTGATGCAGATGGAGTGAAAACAGTGTTGCATTGTGGGAGCTGCTGTTATGCTGTTCCTGTCGACCGTGAAAGTCGACAATTCGTTATATTGTGTTTCTGTGACCTTTGACATCTCGGCCACCATGAGACGTCTGACAGGAAGTCTTTGTCTTTCTCTCCAGGTGCTGCTCTTTGTCTTTTCTATTCTGCGGAAAGTTGCGTGGGACTATGGCCGCCTGGCGCTGGTCACCGACGCCGACAGGTAAACAGTTTTCAAATTTCCAAAATGTGGAGGTGAGAAACAGTCCTGGACCTCATAAAGGTCTCATGGTCCAGATGCCAGATCCCTCTTCAGTGGTGTCTGTCCATGTCAGTCAGAAGACAAGTTGGAGATTGTTAGTTCAGACCTTCAGTCTTTCAGTTATTTAGAACATTAGTCCTTTATTCTGTTCTTCAGGACGAAGGTTCTTTAGACAGTTTGCCCTTTAGATCCTCGGTGCTCTAGTCTGTTTGACCTTTTGTCCATCAGTGCTTTACAATGTTTGACCTTGAGTCCTTCAGATCTCTACTCAGTTAGTCCTTTAGTTTGTTAGCACTTTAAAACGTTAGACCTTCAGTTCTCTGACTTTCTGTGTGATCAGTCAGATTAAATGTACGTGAACACAGTCGTGTTGTTGAACTGCAGTTGTGAAGGTTTCTGGTGAAGCCTCTCTTAAACACAGTTGACAGATGTCAGGTCTATTCTGACTGTTGTTGGATTCTTCTTCTGTATGAACCGTCAGAGTTTGTGTTGCTGTTGTGTTGCTGTTGTGTTGTCGTCCTCTCAGCAACGTTTCTCTCTCACAGCAGCATTTTGTTTTCTTTCTGTTTCTCGTCCTGAAGACTAAAGAAGCGTTTCAGCAACGTGGAGGAACGGGAATAGTATGTTGCTGCTTCTCCGTGTTTGGTTTTCCTGCTAACATCTTCCTCTTCTTCTGGTTTCATTAACAGGGTTCTGCTCTCTGATTGGTGTACTAACACAACTCCTCCTCCTCCTTCTTCATTTCAGTGTGTGTGTGTTTATGTATGGGGGGTTATTTGTGCCACTCACCAAATCGATGTTGTGTATTAATGAAATGCCAATCTTGTCACGAATATAAGATTGACAGTGTAGAGTGGCTGTGCTTCCCCTTACAGGCAGGGATGAAACTGTTGCGTTCACCTGTACCAGCTCTTCTGTTTCATCCAACACACAACATTAAACTGAAACACGTGTGTGTTTGTTGTGTAATTACAGATTAACAGAATAAAAACTGAATGCACTGAACTCCGGAGATTCTCCGCACTTTCTCAGGAGGACGTACATGTGTGAACGCAGAAGGCCGAGTGAGAGCCTCTGTATCATCTGCAGACTTCATCACATGATCTCTGCAGATGAGTTAATACGTCACTTCCTCGTCTTACTTCGATGAAAACGATGACGCACATGCCGCCATTCTCTTACTGATTGGTTCTTTATCCGTCATGAAAAGGCTCATCTGTGGCACCAGTCACCCCCCATACCCCATGAAACTGACCTGGGTATTTGAGTGAAGAAACAGGCTCTGGATCAGTCTCTGTTATGTGATGCTAACTGATGCAATGCTAACAGATTTGATGCTAACACTGCTCCACACTTCTCTCCACTTGAATGTTAACTCAGCCGAAGACGAGACAGAGATAACTATGAGCCGGTGAAAAGGTAACAGTTTGTGTTTGTAGCTCAGTGAGTTGTAACCACGTGACGTGCTAGTTAGCATGTTAGCTAATCCGACATATGAGCTCTTCTAAAGTACAGAATGTGGTGAGTTCCTAGTCAACATTAAAACCCAAGATGGCCGCTCAGAAAGCTACGCACGTCATCCAACTTCTATCGGTGGAAATGTTGGTGACTGGTATGGTTAGCAATGTTTAACACACACACACACACACACAGTGAAATATAAACCATCAGACGTACTGAGACGTGATTAATGAAGTGTTAACGTCATTCTCACTTTGCTACGTTCTCATTCACTTTCAATTATTTTCGTAACTAATCACTTTAAGAAGTTGTTGAATACATTTTTTCCTGACTGGTTGAGTGGCAACTTCATCGAGAAGGAAGCAGCTGAAGAGTCAGAAGAAACACGTTAACATCAGGATACACATCTGAACTGTTTAGTGGACAGCTCTGTCTGTTTTAGCATCTATTCTACTTCCTGTTAGCTCCCTCAGTGTCTCGTGTCGGAGGAACTAACCTCAGTCAGTGCGGAGGTCAAAGGTCACAGTGGCTACATGCTAACAGCTAACAGTCACCTGACTCCTTCCTGTCTGTCTCCACAGTGTTGCCTCGGCAATGCACTCAGAAACGCCCGACCGCTACGAACGCCTCACGTCCGTCTCCAGCTCCGTCGACTTCGACCAGAGAGACAACGTAAGGACCTTCATCAGTTCTCCACTTCATCATCGACTGAGCTGTGCACGTCCATGACTGTGACCAGTGACTGAATGGAAACACACGTTCCAAAAACACTGATACAGATACTCGAGTTATACATTTCAGATACAGATATTTTAACAAATATATATATATTACTTGAAATACGAATACAAATAATAGCCTTATGTAAAATATAAACATAAATGCACATCTTTACTGCTTCGTTTATTATGTAAAATTAAAGTTTACATACCAGCAAACTGAAACAAGGAAACTGAAAGTTTCGTCAACATTGGGATTATTTATCTTGTAATGTTGATTTTACAAACTAAAATAAATTCTCATGATGAATAAAACTTTTTCTTTTGTTTGGCTGTAATGAGCCTCCATACCACCATGCCACTCTGGTGATGGTGCAGCGCCCTCTGGTGGTGCAGATGTAAACTGAAGAATAAGACTGGAGCTGCTCTTCTTTGATGAAATGATCATTTTAATTTGGTCCTGATGAAGTTTGATGTTCATAAAGTTGAACAACACTTCCTGCAGTGTCAGTCCGTCACTTCATGTTGAGACGTTTTGTGTAAAGTGTGTGTTTGTTGTGTGTTGGACCAGTGAAAGTGGAGTTTAGCAGGTTTCTGTTTGCTTTTAATCTGATAAATGATAATCCAGTTTAACACTGAGCAGGTGAAAGGAGGTCAACCGGAGACCATGGGTCATCGGCTGAAGCTCCGCCCACACAAAAACAAATGAAACAAAACAAAAACTGTCCTTAATCTGACTCAACTGGAAATGAGTAGAAAACGTTTGTGTTTGAGATTTTCACTTTGATTTGTGTGTTCTGACCTGCAGGGCTTCTGCTCGTGGCTGACGGCCATCTTCAGAATAAAGTGAGTCAAAGGTTCAGTCGTCACTTTACCCATCTAACATCAGCAGACCTGTGTTTTATATGTAGCTCACTCGTTTTCTTACTTTGTGTTTTCAAACCTGTAGTTTTTATCAAGGTAACGTTTCCTTTGGTGGCCTGTTGGTGGCGTTATATCCTCTTTGTGCATGTGTCAGCGTTTTGTTTGTCAGAGGAGTAAAAAGTGAGAAAAGATGGCAGCGTTGTATCTGAGATATTTTGGCTTCATTTCTGGAGGAAGTGGAGATGTGGCGTCCATCTTTTTTACTCTGTGGTTGTGACTGAGATGCCCCCTGGTGGCAGAAAGCTACATGTTGTGTGTTTAACTTTACATCAGTGTCATGTTTTGATTGGTCCTCCTGCAGGGATGAAGAGATCAGAGAGAAATGTGGGGAGGATGCTGTTCACTACCTTTCCTTCCAGCGCCACATCATCGGCCTGCTGGTCGTAGTCGGAGTCCTCTCCGTCGGCATCGTCCTGCCCGTCAACTTCTCTGGAGACCTGCTGGGTAAGAACACCTGCACCACACCTGTTGGAGGTCAGTCTGTACAAAGACATAAACGCACCTCATAGATTTCCTCAGCAGCCGGACAGAAACCTGTGGACTCTGGTCTGGAGTTGTGTCTCACTGTGTTCTCGTCTGGTTGGTTTTAGTCAGAATTATCAGTAAAGATGCGTTCCTAAGCCAAGGAGTACCCGGACCTCCTTCTAAAGAAGGTAACGGCAGGTGCTCTGTGTTAGTCTGATGGTAGACGGTGGTTTTAGTTGAACCTGGATCAGTGTGGTCAGGACGTGTAGCTCTGTGTTTCAGTAGAGTAGTGATTCACTCATCAGTCCGACCATGTGATATGACCGAAAACTCCTGCTGCTACGGAAACTTAGGTTGTTTTGTCCGCTGTTGATTTCTGGAAGGAAAATATAATTTTAATTTCGAGCTTCACCTGAAGAAATGAGCAGTTTCAGCTCTAACGTGTTTCCTGATGACAAACTTCTTCTGGTCTTTTTTCCAGAAAACAACGCCTACAGCTTCGGACGCACCACGATAGCCAACCTTAAGTCTGGGTGAGTCCACAGTCATCGCTGCTGGAGTTGTTAAGGAAGACGGGGGCTGCTGATTGGCCCAGATGTGACCATGTGATCATTGCTAGTTATCAGATCCAGAATAGAAAGGAAGAGTTTATGGCCTGTGAGCCTTTGGGAGCTTTTAGTGTGAAACATGCACAGGAATTGTTGAGTTCAATGACAAGAGCTTAACAACAATTCAAAAATACGTCAAAGCAGAAAACTGGCGTTAATCTGATAATTGTATGTTTAGCCTAGCTTCGCACAAAGACTTGAAGCAGAGGGAAACTATTAGCATAGCTTAGCACAAAGACTTGAAGCAGAGGGAAACTGTTAGCACAGCTTAGCACAAAGACTTGAAGCAGAGGGAAACTGTTAGCTTGGCTCCAAAGTTAAGAATCCTCCATCATTTGAAAGTCTGTAGGTTTGAACTAACGATTTAAATGTTAAAATATTGTTTTTAAATGAAATCAATGTTTTGTTCAGGAACAATCTGCTGTGGCTCCACACCTCGTTTGCCTTCATGTATCTGCTCCTGACCGTCTACAGCATGAGGAGACACACGTCCAAGATGCACTACAAGGAGGACGACCTGGTACGAGTCCTCAGGAAACTGAAGAGGCCACATCTCATTCCTGCTGCTCCTCCAACTCTCACATATGTTCACTGTTTAATCCCAGTTTTGTGTCTTGCAGGTGAAACGCACTTTATTCATTAACTGCATCTCTAAATACGCTGAGGAGAGTCAGATCAAACAGCACTTTGAGTAAGTTCACTGGAACATATCGTCCTGTGGTGATGAGGAAACAGTACAGATGTATAATTATAGATTATACGACGACAGCAGGTTATAGGACACACCCATCCATAATGTGGAGCCAAACCCAGCTGACATTGGGCAAGAGGCTGGGTTTAACCTAGACAGGTTAAAAGAACGCGGCATTATTCAAAATAAAAACATGTGTTATATAAAAATATAGTTTTGTTGGTGAAGAAGTCGTCAGTGACTCTTGAAGAGGCTTGAGCTCGTTCTCTCTGTTTGCAGACAGGCGTATGAGAACTGCACCGTGCTGGAGGCTCGGATCTGCTACAACGTGGCCAAACTGATGTCTCTGAATGCAGAGAGGTGAGACGGGCCCGGTGCATGCTGGGATACGACCAAACGTCTGCTTCTTCAGAGTCCTGCTTGAGTCTGCAGAACTTCCTGTAGAATCTTAATGTTTTTAAGTTTCCTTCAGTATCACATTGATTGTCTGTCCATCACTGAGTTCACTGCAAACAGGAGCTGATCCCAGTCAATGCAGCTGCTTTAATGAGACGTGTGTTTGTGTTTTACAGGAAGAAGACGGAGCGCAGTAAGAAGTTCTTCACCGACCTGATGGCGAAGGAACACGTTCCCACCATGATCAACCCCAAACCCTGTGGACACCTGTGCTGCTGCGCCATCACCGGCTGCGAGGAGGTGACGCTCCTGAGCTTCAGCTGCGATAACATTACAGCAGAAAACCAGACGCTTCAGCTTCTACATCTCAGATTCATGAGGAGAAAATGTATCAGGGAATCTGGACAGATGTGGACATCAGTTTCTAAACTTTTAGTTTCATCATTTCTGTTCAGATCTGCAGGAGGAACAAGTTTCAGCTCATATTCATGTTCTTCAAAGTTTTATTTTAACACACGCCAACTTCCAAACAAAGTGTCCACAGTTTTTCATCCAACATACAATGACTTCACGTTTTCTGAAAGTTCTGTTATGTTTTAAGGAAAATTTGGACTGTAAATAAAGATGGTCGACACGTCTCCACTTCCTCCCATTGCACAAAAGTGAAGCTAAAATATCTCAGATACGAAAGCTGCCATCTTGTGGCGATGACATCATTTGCAGTCAGTCTGTGCAGAAGGAGGTTTATTATCAGTGCTGCCGTCAGCCATCATCTGGCGCCACCTGCAGGTCAAGGGCTGGTCATAGTTCACATGTAGGAACATGCAGAACCTGAATGAGGATGAGAGTCCGAAGCGTTTGTGCTAACATGCTGAACCTGATGTGTTTCGTGCAGGAGGAGGCGGTGAGCTTCTACACGAAGAGAGAGTCCAAACTGAAGGAGGAGTACAGGAAGGAGAAGGAGAAGGTCCACACCAAACCGCTGGGCATGGCCTTCGTCACCTTCCAGAACGAGTCCATGACCGCCATGTGAGCCCCGCCCCCATGTTAACCCCCACGTAGTTCATTCATTAGTTTGTCTTTACATCATTTGTTTGTATTAAATTATATTAACATTGCTGTTACCCCGCCTCTTTCTGTGACCCCACCCCTCCATCTGGTTCCACCTCCTCTCCGCAGTATTTTGAAAGATTTTAACGCCTGTCAAGTTCAGGGTTGTCGGTGTCGACAGGAGCCACGATCCTCTCAGTTCAGCGACGTTCTTCACGTTCACAACTGGAGCGTTTCATACGCACCTGACCCGCAGAACGTCCGCTGGTACGTCCACAAGCTCCACCCACCTCACACCACACCGAACAAACAAACCCCTTCAGATCAGCTGATGCTGTGTGCTGGTTTGTTCCTGCAGGGAGCATCTGTCGCTGGGTGGGATCTCCTGGTGGATCCGCTGCTTCATCATCAACTGCATCCTCTTCCTCCTGCTCTTCTTCCTCACCACACCTGCCATCATCATCTCCACAATGGACAAGTTCAACGTCACCAAACCCGTCGAGTATCTAAACGTAAGAACCCACAAGCAGCTGTGTTACAGGTCTGAGCAGGTGGTCAGCAGAACCACTGGCTCAGAGGCTCCGCCCACACTGATGCATTTTCATTTTAAATGTAAATCACCTCTGTCCACACTAACTCACCTGAAAACACGTCACATGACCATTCACGTACACTGGTCATGTGGTGTAAACAGGAAGTAGATTGTCTCCTCTGCAGTTGGTTGCTTAGTAACAGAGGAGCAGTGAAGGTGAAGAGTCAGAGCAGGGACGACGAGGTGGAACTGTAACTGACAGGAAGTGTTAGCGACGCTTTGTGTTCACCGCTGGTAGTCGAGTCACGTGACTGATGAGGACCAATCAGGAGGAGAACGTGGGCGTCATCGTTTACAAAAGTCTGTTTCTTTTTTTAAAGATACCTTTATTATTATTAGGGCATTCATTAGTTATTGTTTACATATAGACGCCCAGGAATTTGAAGCGGCTCACCCTCTCCACCTCGAGCCCACGGATGAGCAGTGGCCGATGAGTGTTGAGGATGAGATTGTTCTCTTCACACCAAGTCACCAGACCGGCCACCTCACGTCTATACGCAGTTTCCACGCCGCCGGTGACCAGTCCAATGACTGTGGTGTCGTCAGCACATTTCCGGATGGAGTTGTCCTTGTGAGTCGTGTGTGAACAGTGTGTAGAGCATGGGGCTGAGAACACATCCTTGCTGGGTACCAGTGTTCATCCCAGTGTTCTAATGGCTTCAGCCAATGGTTCGATCGCAATTGCAAGTAACAAGGGCGACAGGGGGCCCCTTGTCTTGTGCCCTTCCCCCAATGTGAAGTACAGAGAGCATTTACCATGACGACAGCCCCTTGGGGGTTATGATACAACAACATGACACAGCCAATCGCATTTCAAATTCTTTAAGTGTAAAAAACCCAAACTTCCCATTCTATGCAATCAAACGCTTCTTCTGCGTTCAGTGAGACCCCCGTACCTTGCCGAATATTTTACTGGCAGAGTGGAAAATGTTAATTTACTGATAATATATTGCAAGTCTCAGCGTCTGTTCGTCCAGACTAATACACAACCCCGGAGTTTTCAAACTAAAACGAGACCAGCAGCGTTTACACAAGTCTCTGAATTAGAGGCTGTAAATACTCCGCTAGGCGTAACCATAGCAACAGTGATGATTTTAGAAATTAAAACTTGTCTGTGTGGGCGGAGCCTGACTCTGACTCTCTCTCCAGAATCCCATCGTCACTCAGTTCTTCCCGACTCTGCTTCTCTGGGCGTTCTCTGCTCTGCTGCCAACCATCGTCTATTACTCTGCGTTCTTCGAGGCTCACTGGACCAGGTAACTTCTTCTTCATCATCTTCATCAGGGTCAGGACGAAAACATGACATTACCACTGTGGTGTTAAAACTAGCAGAGGCTCAGGTCAGGGGTCAAGACAAGTTCGAATCACATCTGCCTCACATCAAATCTCAAGTCTTTCGTGAAGACTTTGATTTGACCCTGATTTGACCTCTCATATGTTTGCAGGTCTGGAGAAAACAGGACAACGATGCACAAATGTTACACCTTCCTGATCTTCATGGTGCTGCTGCTTCCGTCTCTCGGACTCAGCAGGTGATGAAACGTTCAGACTGTAAGAATCTGACGTGACCTTTGACCTCTGGTGTCCGAACTAAACCGTCTCTATCTGTCTTTTTCAGTCTGGATGTTTTCTTCCGTTGGCTCTTCGATAGAAAGTTCCTGGCTGATGCTAAAGTCAGATTTGAGTGAGCCCAGAACATTTATACATTCAAGTTTTTGATTACACTGAAAATTGATAGTCAATGAATTTTCTGAACATAGTTAACATAAAACCTATTTTTCTCTAGAATTTTTAAAATGCAAATACATTTCCAAATTAAATTTATATAATTTTTTTTAATGATTCCATTTTTTATATTGACGCTCCTGGTTTTCCATGGTTTGTGGTAAATAAAGTAAAAGTGTCTGTATCTTTGTTTTGATCAACTTGTCCCTTCAGGTGCGTCTTCCTGCCTGATAACGGAGCTTTCTTCGTCAATTATGTCATCGCCTCTGCGTTCATTGGAAACGCCATGGACCTGTTGAGGATCCCGGGTCTACTCATGTACATGATTCGGCTGTGCCTGGCTCGCTCTGCCGCCGACCGCCGCAACGTCAAGAGGGTGAGGATCAGTTTGTAGTAACACAATGAGAAGAAAGGTCTGTCTTTTTGTTAACATGTAGAGACACGTCTGTTATTATTGAACATGTCCGCCTCATGGGGGCGCTGCTGTGATTCTATACTGATGAAGTCATGACGTGTCGTCCCTCCAGCACCAGGCCTATGAGTTCCAGTTCGGAGCCGCATACGCCTGGATGATGAACGTCTTCACGGTGGTGATGGCCTACAGCATCACCTGCCCCATCATCGTCCCCTTTGGTCAGTCAACACGACACACTGCAGCAGCATCACACAGTCAACAGCAGTATATATTTCACAGTGTCAGTACTACAATACTGTTGAAGTACTGATGTACTGATACTAGTAACCAGTGCAATCAAACTTCATTCACATCATATCAGAATCTATGATAAATCTAAGTTTTGTCAGTTGGGGGGGGGGGGGGGTAGTTTTTCAGTTTTTAATAGAGAAAAATAATGAAGCATTTGGTTGCAATGGTAACATCATGATGGTATCACTAGCAGCATCAGCACCTTCAGGCACAGTACTCCACAGTACTTCAATGCTCCAGAGTACTTCAGTACTCCACAGTACTTCAATGCTCCAGAGTACTTCAGTATTCTACAGTGCTCCAGAGTACTCCACAGTACTTCAGTACTCCACAGTACATCAGTGCTCCAGAGTACTTCAGTACTCTACAGTGCTCCAGAGTACTCCTCAGTACTCCACAGTACTTCAGTACTCCACAGTACTTCAATGCTCCAGAGTACTTCAGTACTCTACAGTGCTCCAGAGTACTCCTCAGTACTCCACAGTACTTCAGTACTCCACAGTACATCAGTGCTCCAGAGTACTTCAGTACTCTACAGTGCTCCAGAGTACTCCACAGTACTTCAGTACTCCACAGTACTTCAACGCTCCAGAGTACTTCAGTACTCTACAGTGCTCCAGAGTACTCCTCAGTACTCCACAGTACTTCAGTACTCCACAGTACATCAGTGCTCCAGAGTACTTCAGTACTCTACAGTGCTCCAGAGTACTCCTCAGTACTCCACAGTACTTCAGTACTCCACAGTACATCAGTGCTCCAGAGTACTACAGTACTCCAAACTAGTTCAAATGCACCAACAGAACCATGGTTCAGTTTGATCCAGACCCAGAACACCTTCTGGTCTGAGGAACCTTTCACACCTGATGTTTAGCTTCAGACTGAACTGAAGAGATTGAAGCTCTGAACCAAACCAGGTGTGAAAGTGACCTGAGTCTGGTGTGATTCAACGAAGTCAGAATCCAGATCCAGTCTCATTAGTCCAGGTCAGGTTTTATTGAGTTTTAAATCAGTCCATTCTGCAGTTTTTGTCAAGTCAGCAGTAACTGGTCTAATCAGAGTATATTAAAGCACCTGTGTGACTCACCTGCCCCCCCTGCAGGTCTGATGTACATGCTGCTTAAACACCTGGTGGACCGATACAACATGTACTACGCCTACCTGCCGTCCAAACTGGACAAGAAGATCCACTCGGGAGCCGTCACCCAGGTGGTGGCTGCACCCATCCTCTGCCTCTTCTGGCTACTCTTCTTCTCTACTGTACGCACAGGTAAACCTCGCCCCCTGCTGGACAAACCGCTAGGCCACATTTTCTACTCAATCGGTAACCTTATCAAAGCAGTCAAATCCTGATCAAAATGAAAAAAATGCTCCATGATTAAGTGTCGTGATGGTTATGACCTGTATTTAAAGTGCTAACAAATGCTAATGTGACAGGTTTTGAGACACCGACCTCCATGTTTACTCTGGTGGTGCTGATCGTCACCATCGTGGTCTGTCTGTCCCACATCTGTTTCGGACACTTCAAGTACCTCAGTGCTCACAACTACAAGGTACAGCTGCTAAACACTGAGAATGAAACACAAATGTAGTTGTTCAGGACACTGTCTCACTCAGCGTCTTTTTCTCAGATCGACACCAAGGAGAATGATGTAGACACTGTTGAAAACGGACGTCCAGCTCGTCCCTCGTTCTCGCCCGTCACCAAATCTCAGGTGAGAAGACGTTAGTAACTCAAGTGGGGGGTTTGTTTGAAGGAGTTTTAAATCTCCAGTTTATTGTAGTTACAGCACCTTGTCAGTAGGGGTGCTGCAGCCCCCTCAGTACCCCTACTTCCAGCATTGTTGGTCCGATCAGATAATGGTTAATCCTCAGGTTTAATTATTTTGCAAATGAGTCTGAATATTTTAAACTTCATCGTAGGTTGTGAGCTCTGTTTTGTCTCCCCTTGCTTGTTTACCTGGTTCTTGGGGTTTTATCTGGTCCGACAGCAGCAGCAGCAGCAGCAGATGTACATCGCCCAGGTGCTTCAGGACCCAAACTCGGACGAGCCAGGGGGTGGCAGCGGCGAGGAGGACCGCGGGTCGTCCCAGGATGAGGAGCTGCTGAACGGAGGAAACAGCATAAACGAGGCGGATTTCCAGTCAGGGGAGGACAGTCTGATTGCCAACGAGGTCCGCCAGTAGCTGGAGGTGGAACCAAAGGGAGCAGGTGGAGCTAGCTGAGTCCTCAACCATACAACATGGAGAATTAATGTGAATCACTACACACACGCAGATAAACAAACAGACACAGTTAGCTCCACCCCCTCCCTGCTCGAAGACTTGACCCTGACCTTTGACGCCGGCGCTGGGTCGCCAATATCCAGTCCTGCTTGTCTGTAGAAACTTGGTGGACATCAAACTGTTTCGCAGGAAGTCACTGTACATAACCACAAAGCCAAAAGTTTTTCTTATTTTGTTTTGAGGACTGGGTTTAAAATTTTGTGCCTGGGCTGGACTTTGTTTGTTCGTACTCGTGTCTTGACTCATCATCCCACCGCGGGTCGCAGGGACTCCTACCAGGGGTCAGAGCTGACGCTGTCTTTTTCCTCGGCCTGGTAAACGCCACCAAACAATTTCTGCTGTCGCCGTCCTCCGGTATCGGAGAGCTAATAATTCGCCAATCTCTCGTAGTGGTAGAAGCTTTGCTTATGCAGACGCATCACGGCCTCCTTTCCCTTTTCACTTTCTCCTCTTTCTTTTTATGGAACCCGTCGGTTGTGGATTTTGCTGGAACATTCAACACATTACCTGGAAGTTTTGGATTTTTTTGATCTGCCAAGCTTGTGCTGCATGTTGCTGTCTGCGTTGAAGATATCGCCACCAAACGATGTCATCCATCACAGGACTGTAGTGAACGCACCTGATCTCCACTCAGTCCCAGCAGCACGTCGTCCTACCCGCTGAATGAACGTAAAGCTTCTGGCTTTAGTTGGATGACTTCTCGGCCATCGAACAACTGGATTCAACACAAGGATTCCTTCCTTCCTCAGTTTTGATTTCACCTGAACTACCTTAAATAATGAATACAAGACAAAGGGAACGGGGATGTTTGTGTCTGTGTAGGTTTAGCAATCAAGACTCTTCATTGGCGGGAGAACTTTGTGAAGACGCTCTGTTATGTCCAGCAGCAGCAGTTGAGTAGTTGAGTTCAGGTGGAACAGCCGCGCTTTTCAACCGGACCGTCGATCCTCAACACCTGAAGCTGTCAGGAAGGACTCTCAAGGGAAAAAGTTTTTTGTTTGTGTGTGTTTCGAAGTGTGCACTCTGTTTGTTTGTTTGTTTGTGTGTGTGTGTGTGTGTGTGTCCAGTAGCTTATCGTACACCAGCCTTCATAATTAAAGGTTCATCAACATCACCATGTAACCAAAACGCCACGTTAGGCTCACATGAAGCAAGTTTGACCCTAAAAGTCACCTGATGTTGAGTCTTTTCACCTTTTGGTTCAGGATGTCTTAGCCTAGCATAGTACAAAAGACCAACCATGTGCTTGTTGTACACGTTGTGTCTTCTTGTTAGCATCTTTCAAAGACTTCTTTGATATTAAGATTGAAATATCAGTGTATTGGTCCAGTTAGCATAAAGGTCTAGGTTTTCAGCCCTGGCTCTAGTCGACAAAATCCAGTTGTCTCCTGTGTGGATTTGGTGGCGAGCTAGCTTGCTAGCTACCAAAACCTGGAACACTTGACCCTTAAATCTGAGATGTTGACCAAAGGAGGATCTGTGTACAAAGCGTTAGAGCCCAAAATGGAGAACGATATCGTAGCTTATTAGCTGTGTCACTACGCTGCACCGTCAGAGTATAAACTTCTCATCGATAGAGACACGGTTGACGGACAGTTCACAGACTGTTAATGCGTTTAACACTGTGGAGCCAAAGTGCCCTGTCACCGACTGAGCTAACGAACTAGCTAACTGTCATTCTACTTTTTTTCCTCTTTTGATGGAGCTAAACTCACTGTTTCCAGTCTTTGTGCTAAGCTAGGCTAAACATGTCCTGGACATAGATTAGAAAAATCTGTGATGTGGCTGAATTTAATTAAAAGGACATTGAATTATCAAACATCAAGAAAATGTAAATGTTCATCAGTTTGAGAATTGACTGAAACGTTGTTGATACAGAATCTTTTGATTGTTTGTCATCACTTCCTTCCTGATCTGATATTAGGCTTCGTCCGATTGTTCACGTTTAGTCGATTGTCTCTTCTCATGTTCACTTCATCCTCATGATCTCAGCTTTCACTTGATTTCTATAAAAAACATGTTTCTAGATTTCCCTATACAAATTTCTAATGGACATCTGTCATCCAATCAGCATCTGGTATTTGCTTGGTCTTTTATACAGTGAAGTATGCTTGACGCTCTTATACTTGCTTTTATCTACACAGTCACGTACTCATGGTTGCTACACCAACCTTTGTTCTTCAGAGCATTGAAGAACAAGTCAGATATAAATGTAAAGTAATTATAGTAATGAAATGACGACCGTCACCAGCACATTTTCGTTAGTTAGCGACCGAAATTAATATTTGCTCCATGAGTAGTCCCATGAGTTTCTTGAAACTACAGCTAGCTAACTCTGTCATGGGTAATGTTGGAAGGACTAAACTAAGAAATAAGTATATTAGCTAATGATGTGCTGACTCTTGTTGGTTTAGGAAAAACTAAAACAGACCAAACGGGTCAAGGCAAGTTAGGCTCTCATGAAAGACTTGATCCAGTGGCATCATGGGAAATGAAGTGTGATTCATGCATCCATATCCTCACCTCAGCTTTAACATTTATTTTTCAATTGGTATAATTCAAGTCCATTAAACTATGTCTTGTGCTTGAGGTCCTCTTACTAGAAGACGACTGTTGCTGATCTAAGTCGATACTTCCTGGTGTCCTCTGATGATTCATATCTGATTTAAACCCTAGTAGTCAACTTCATTAATTGCAGTACAATTAAATACATAAGTAATGACACAGTCATTGTGTAAATGTTTGTGTAGATTAAAAGCAAGTATGATGTTTGGATGGGGGGGACATTATTGGTTGCCTTGGCAACAGGAAAAGGATGCTGACATGGCGTCATTAGGAGGCGATGCAAGAACCGACAGAATAACAAAAACTTAAGCTTCAGTGCAGCGACATGCCGACAACGAAAGTCTCAGGATGTTGGTTTTCCTACAATAATGTTTACATCAGTTTTTGTTTCTCATTAAAATTTTCGTCATGTTCTGCTGTGTGTGTGTGCGTGTGCGTGTGCGTGCGCGTGAGACACAGGGCTGGACTATGAAAGCTGTAGCCACCAGGATGTTAGTTATAGTCTGGTGCTACACGCCGGAGAACCTGCAGCATTTGTGTCCAGAGGATGTAGAATTATTTTAGTTTCCTCTTCACTTCCAGCCGGCGTCTCTCAGGCGCTCCGGCCGTGATTGTATGCACGTGACAGTGAAACTGATGGAGAGTCACATTGGATCTGAGACCGGAGGTCCAGCAGCTCTCAGTCTGGAGTTTCAGCTCAGTGATCAGACTGTAAATCCACAGAAATCTCTCGTCTGCTAGAGATTCAGTTGCGAGATAATCTGAACGTTTTCTGACAATCTTGAAATCAGACTTAAATTTAGCAGAACATTGCTCGAATGTCCATTCAGTAGCTGTTCTGGAGCTTTTGATCATATCACACGAGCTTCAGCAGCAGATGGAATAAGCAGTGAAGTGTAGATGTTTATTTTTCTGATCATTTCAGGGTGGTTCATATCTGAATGAAGAACACATAATATGGTCAAAAGCTCCTGAACATCTAGTGAGTGAAACTCGTAATGAAAGTTCAGGAACTGTGACTGAAATCAATCTGATTCTTGTCATTTTTTGTTTAAATATTCAAATCACGTGAGAATTCAGATCTGCAGATGCGACTGTTCTTTGAATTCTAAACGATCTGAGGGATCCTCTGGTGACGATGTTCTCTGACCACGGACCAGAGGTTATAACACGCTAACATGCTAACTTCAGTAGAGAAGAAGTGATAGAAAGTGAAGAAAACAAAAGTTAATGTTGGTGTTGTTTCACCTCTGGAGACATCGGTTGATAGATTAGTGGGCTGCTAATGCTAACATTAGCTATGTAGCTCTCGTAAAAACATGTATATAGCCCCTTTCAACAAAAACCTCCAGAATTCCAGGCCAAAAGAGTCTTGCATGGTTTGATCTGGCTCAGTCCGGTTTGATCTGGCTCAGTCCGGTTTGATCTGGCTCAGTCCGGTTTGATCTGGCTCAGTCCGGTTTGATCTGGTTCAGTCTGGTTCAGTCCGGTTTGATCTGGCTCAGTCCGGTTTGATCTGGTTCAGTCTGGTTTGATCTGGTTCAGTCCGGTTTGATCTGGTTCAGTCTGGTTTGATCTGGTTCTGAGGAGCTGAGCTGAAGGTTGAGAGCTGCTGCGTTCACTGACGTCTCGATGTTATGAAGTGAAGACGCTGGTGTAAAAAAAGTGTGTGATATTTTTGTAACTGACTGAAGTATTTGATACTGAAAACATGTTAAAGAAACGTCGATAGCTGTGACGATGCTGTTGTAACATGTAACTAAAGGTTTTTAATAATCAGCCGCTGCTTTTTGCTTTTGGTAGTTTTTTAAATTGTTGCTGAACTTACTGAATTGTTTGAAAATAAGAATGTGAAGAGCTGAAAGCTACTGAACCTGAAAACATGTGTAAAAAATGTGTGTAAATATTCATGGAACTGCACCGTCGTCATCGGAGATGAACACAACTCAGCGTCTCGTCGTACCGACTCCGAGCTAACGTCAACTGGTCCATTTCATGCATTTAATTTATTAATGTGACACTTTATTTTTACTTTGCTTTCCAGGTTCTATGTACAGTGAAACATTTGTCCTATTTATGTTACTTGATCAATAAAAACTTACTTCATCTGTCCAGTTTGTTCTTCTGAGTTTGGATGAACGAAGCATTACCTGAACCTGGCACTGAAAATACTGTCCAAATTACAGGTCGTGTCTTATATACCCTCACTGATCCTCTTTATATACCCTCACTGATCCTCTTTATATACCCTCACTGATCCTCTTTATATACAGTCACTGATGGTCTTTATATACAGTCACTGATCATCTTTATATACAGTCACTGATCCTCTTTATATACAGTCGCTGATGGTCTTTATATACAGTCACTGATCATCTTTATATACAGTCACTGATCATCTTTATATACAGTCACTGATCCTCTTTATATACAGTCACTGATGGTCTTTATATACAGTCACTGATGGTCTTTATATACAGTCACTGATCATCTTTATATACAGTCACTGATCCTCTTTATATACAGTCGCTGATGGTCTTTATATACAGTCGCTGATGGTCTTTATATACAGTCACTGATCATCTTTATATACAGTCACTGATCATCTTTATATACAGTCACTGATGATCTTTATATACAGTCACTGATCATCTTTATATACAGTCGCTGATGGTCTTTATATACAGTCACTGATGGTCTTTATATACAGTCACTGACGGTCTTTATATACAGTCACTGATGGTCTTTATATACAGTCACTAATCATCTTTATATACAGTCACTGATGGTCTTTATATACAGTCACTGATCATCTTTATATACAGTCACTGATCATCTTTATATACAGTCAGTGATCCTCTTTATATACAGTCACTGATCCTCTTTATATACAGTCACTGATCTTTATATACAGTCACTGATCATCTTTATATACAGTCACTGATGGTCTTTATATACAGTCACTGATGGTCTTTATATACAGTCACTGATCATCTTTATATACAGTCACTGATGGTCTTTATATACAGTCACTGATGGTCTTTATATACAGTCACTGATCATCTTTATATACAGTCACTGATGGTCTTTATATACAGTCACTGATCATCTTTATATACAGTCACTGATGGTCTTTATATACAGTCACTGATCATCTTTATGTACAGTCACTGATCATCTTTATATACAGTCACTGATCATCTTTATGTACAGTCACTGATCCTCTTTATATACAGTCACTGATCCTCTTTATATACAGTCACTGATCCTCTTTATATACAGTCACTGATCATCTTTATATACAGTCACTGATCCTCTTTATATACAGTCACTGATGGTCTTTATATACAGTCACTGATCATCTTTATATACAGTCACTGATGGTCTTTATATACAGTCACTGATCATCTTTATATACAGTCACTGATCCTCTTTATATACAGTCACTGATCATCTTTATATACAGTCACTGATCATCTTTATATACAGTCACTCATGGTCTTTATATACAGTCACTGATCATCTTTATGTACAGTCACTGATCATCTTTATATACAGTCACTGATGGTCTTTATATACAGTCACTGATGGTCTTTATATACAGTCACTGATCATCTTTATATACAGTCACTGAACATCTTTATATACAGTCACTGATCCTCTTTATATACAGTCACTGATCATCTTTATGTACAGTCACTGATCATCTTTATATACAGTCACTGATCATCTTTATATACAGTCACTGAACATCTTTATGTACAGTCACTGATCATCTTTATGTACAGTCACTGATCATCTTTATATACAGTCACTGATGGTCTTTATATACAGTCACTGATCATCTTTATATACAGTCACTGATGGTCTTTATATACAGTCACTGATGGTCTTTATATACAGTCACTGATCATCTTTATATACAGTCACTGATGGTCTTTATATACAGTCACTGATCCTCTTTATATACAGTCACTGATGGTCTTTATATACAGTCACTGATGGTCTTTATGTACAGTCACTGGTCTATATACAGTCACTGATGGTCTTTATATACAGTCACTGATGGTCTTTATATACAGTCACTGATCATCTTTATATACAGTCACTGATCATCTTTATATACAGTCACTGATCCTCTTTATATACAGTCACTGATCATCTTTATATACAGTCACTGATCATCTTTATATACAGTCACTGATCATCTTTATGTACAGTCACTGATCATCTTTATATACAGTCACTGATCATCTTTATGTACAGTCACTGGTCTATATACAGTCACTGATGGTCTTTATATACAGTCACTGATGGTCTTTATATACAGTCACTGATGGTCTTTATATACAGTCACTGATCATCTTTATATACAGTCACTGATCCTCTTTATATACAGTCACTGATCATCTTTATATACAGTCACTGATCATCTTTATATACAGTCACTGATGGTCTTTATATACAGTCACTGATCATCTTTATATACAGTCACTGATCGTCTTTATATACAGTCACTGATCATCTTTATATACAGTCACTGATCATCTTTATATACAGTCACTGATCATCTTTATATACAGTCACTGATCATCTTTATATACAGTCACTGATGGTCTTTATATACAGTCACTGATCATCTTTATATACAGTCACTGATGGTCTTTATACACAGTCACTGATCATCTTTATATACAGTCACTGATCATCTGTATATACAGTCACTGATGGTCTTTATATACAGTCACTGATCATCTTTATATACAGTCACTGATGGTCTTTATATACAGTCACTGATCATCTTTATATACAGTCACTGATGGTCTTTATATACAGTCACTGATCATCTTTATATACAGTCACTGATCATCTTTATATACAGTCACTGATCATCTTTATATACAGTCACTGATCATCTTTATATACAGTCACTGATCCTCTTTATATACAGTCACTGATCATCTTTATATACAGTCACTGATCATCTTTATATACAGTCACTGATCATCTGTATATACAGTCACTGATCATCTTTATATACAGTCACTGATGGTCTTTATATACAGTCACTGATCATCTTTATATACAGTCACTGATCATCTTTATATACAGTCACTGATGGTCTTTATATACAGTCACTGATCATCTTTATATACAGTCACTGATCATCTTTATGTACAGTCACTGATCATCTTTATATACAGTCACTGATCATCTTTATATACAGTCACTGATGGTCTTTATATACAGTCACTGATGGTCTTCATATACAGTCACTGATGGTCTTTATATACAGTCACTGATCATCTTTATATACAGTCACTGATGGTCTTTATATACAGTCACTGATCCTCTTTATATACAGTCACTGATCCTCTTTATATAGTCACTGATCCTCTTTATATACAGTCACTGATGGTCTTTATATAGTCACTGATCCTCTTTATATACAGTCACTGATCATCTTTATATACAGTCACTGATCCTCTTTATATACAGTCACTGATCATCTTTATATACAGTCACTGATCCTCTTTATATACAGTCACTGATCCTCTTTATATACAGTCACTGATGGTCTTTATATAGTCACTGATCCTCTTTATATACAGTCACTGATCATCTTTATATACAGTCACTGATCCTCTTTATATAGTCACTGATCCTCTTTATATACAGTCACTGATCATCTTTATATACAGTCACTGATCCTCTTTATATACAGTCACTGATCCTCTTTATATAGTCACTGATCCTCTTTATATACAGTCACTGATCATCTTTATATACAGTCACTGATCCTCTTTATATAGTCACTGATCCTCTTTATATACAGTCACTGATCATCTTTATATACAGTCACTGATGATCTTTATATACAGTCACTGATGGTCTTTATATACAGTCACTGATCATCTTTATATACAGTCAGTGATCATCTTTATATACAGTCACTGATGGTCTTTATATACAGTCACTGATCATCTTTATATACAGTCACTGATCATCTGTATATACAGTCACTGATGGTCTTTATATACAGTCACTGATCATCTTTATATACAGTCACTGATCATCTGTATATACAGTCACTGATGGTCTTTATATACAGTCACTGATCATCTTTATATACAGTCACTGATCATCTTTATATACAGTCACTGATGATCTTTATATACAGTCACTGATGGTCTTTATATACAGTCACTGATCATCTTTATATACAGTCACTGATCATCTTTATATACAGTCACTGATGATCTTTATATACAGTCACTGATCATCTTTATATACAGTCACTGATGATCTTTATATACAGTCACTGATCCTCTTTATATACAGTCACTGATCATCTTTATATACAGTCACTGATCATCTTTATATACAGTCACTGATCATCTTTATATACAGTCACTGATGGTCTTTATATACAGTCACTGATCATCTTTATATACAGTCACTGATCATCTTTATATACAGTCACTGATGATCTTTATATACAGTCACTGATGGTCTTTATATACAGTCACTGATCATCTTTATATACAGTCACTGATCATCTTTATATACAGTCACTGATCATCTTTATATACAGTCACTGATGGTCTTTATATACAGTCACTGATCATCTTTATATACAGTCACTGATCATCTTTATATACAGTCACTGATGGTCTTTATATACAGTCACTGATGGTCTTTATATACAGTCACTGATGGTCTTTATATACAGTCACTGATCATCTTTATATACAGTCACTGATCATCTTTATATACAGTCACTGATCCTCTTTATATACAGTCACTGATCATCTTTATATACAGTCACTGATCATCTTTATATACAGTCACTGATGATCTTTATATACAGTCACTGATCCTCTTTATATACAGTCACTGATCCTCTTTATATAGTCACTGATCCTCTTTATATACAGTCACTGATGGTCTTTATATACAGTCACTGATCATCTTTATATACAGTCACTGATGGTCTTTATATACAGTCACTGATCATCTTTATATACAGTCACTGATGGTCTTTATATACAGTCACTGATCATCTTTATATACAGACACTGATCATCTTTATATAGTCACTGATCCTCTTTATATACAGTCACTGAACATCTTTATATACAGTCACTGATCATCTTTATATACAGTCACTGATGGTCTTTATATACAGTCACTGATGGTCTTTATATACAGTCACTGATGGTCTTTATATACAGTCACTGATCATCTTTATATACAGACACTGATCATCTTTATATAGTCACTGATCCTCTTTATATACAGTCACTGAACATCTTTATATACAGTCACTGATCATCTTTATATACAGTCACTGATCCTCTTTATATACAGTCAGTGATGGTCTTTATATACAGTCACTGATCCTCTTTATATACACTCACTGATCATCTTTATATACAGTCACTGATCCTCTTTATATAGTCACTGATCCTCTTTATATACAGTCACTGATCATCTTTATATACAGTCACTGATCCTCTTTATATAGTCACTGATCATCTTTATATACAGTCACTGATCATCTTTATATACACTCACTGATGGTCTTTATATACAGTCACTGATCATCTTTATATACAGTCACTGATGGTCTTTATATACAGTCACTGATCATCTTTATATACAGTCACTGATCATCTTTATATACAGTCACTGATGGTCTTTATATACAGTCACTGATCATCTTTATATACAGTCACTGATCATCTTTATATACAGTCACTGATGGTCTTTATATACAGTCACTGATCATCTTTATATACAGTCACTGATGGTCTTTATATACAGTCACTGATCATCTTTATATACAGTCACTGATGGTCTTTATATACAGTCACTGATGGTCTTCATATACAGTCACTGATGGTCTTTATATACAGTCACTGATCATCTTTATATACAGTCACTGATGATCTTTATATACAGTCACTGATGGTCTTTATATACAGTCACTGATCATCTTTATATACAGTCACTGATGATCTTTATATACAGTCACTGATCCTCTTTATATACAGTCACTGATCCTCTTTATATAGTCACTGATCCTCTTTATATACAGTCACTGATGGTCTTTATATACAGTCACTGATCCTCTTTATATACAGTCACTGATCCTCTTTATATAGTCACTGATCCTCTTTATATACAGTCACTGATCCTCTTTATATACACTCACTGATCATCTTTATATACAGTCACTGATCCTCTTTATATACAGTCACTGATCCTCTTTATATAGTCACTGATCATCTTTATATACAGTCACTGATCATCTTTATATACACTCACTGATGGTCTTTATATACAGTCACTGATCGTCTTTATATACAGTCACTGATGATCTTTATATACAGTCACTGATGGTCTTTATATACAGTCACTGATCATCTTTATATACAGTCACTGATCATCTTTATATACAGTCACTAATTATCTTTATATACAGTCACAAATGTATATATAATCCTTAATTTATCCATGACCGGATGGTTTTATCCAGAGAGTGGTGCAGTGCCGGTGCTGATCTGTGGGGGCGCTACTCAGACAGGTCAGCAGCAGTCCCGCAGAAGAAGCAGCAGCAGCAGCAGTTAGCAGGAGGCTAACGAGCGGAAGCTAACGTGATGTCTACAGCCTCCAAGCTGGCGCTCGGTGTCTCTGTGGTTCTGACGCTCAGCACCGTGGCCGCCGTTCACCTCAACCAGGCCTGGGACCGACAGGTGAGCCGAGCCGAGCCGGGCCAGCGCTAACAGTTAGCATGTTAATAAGCGGGAGGTCACCGGACGTTAAGTGACCGTTTCACCGTTTAGCGATCAACTGTGACGGTGTTGAACGGAGAAGCTGCATCATCGTTTTATTTAACTCGGTAACAAACAAACAAACAAACAAACAAACACAGACACGATGCTCAGGCAGGTTAAACTGGCTTTTCAAAATAAAAGTTGTCTTCAGAAATGATCCGATGAGCTGCTTCTGTCTTGTTGCCATAGAAACTCAGCTCGACTGTAAACCTGATGAAATAAAGTCCAATGGTTCTGATGGTCGGTGAGTTAGAACCTCCTCTGACTGTTCCCTCTACCTTTATTTTGAAGGTCAGTGTTTCCTGCCTCATGTTGACTGTTCATTAGATTCACTTCAGTGTTAATGAAGTTTGTTAGTTTGTATTTTAATGATTCAGGAGGTTTTACACTGCTGACCTGTTATTACTATATATCAGTATGTGTATATATATATATATGTATATGTATATGTACATAATATGTTAGTATCTCTGCAGCGGCTCCACGAAGGTGTCGTCAGGGACCTGGAGCGCTGGGAGAGGAAGAAGGAGAATCTGAGGAGGTTGGAGGAGCAGAAGAGTCTGAGCAGACGCCTGAAGGAGGAGAGAGACAGAGCCCCGCCCACAGGAGCAGCACTGAGCCAGGTAAGCTGAAAGTGAAACTTCACTCATGGGGGGGGGGGGGTGTCAAGTGTTTGAGCCCACACAACACTTGTGGAGTTTCGGGGGTGAACAGCGTTGCAGCACAGGCTGAACTGTCACTTTAACGTGATGCATGCTGGTCCTGATGCAATGCATGATGGTTAAAATGAAATTCATCCAGCCCAGCAACATGTCACCAGATCACGTGACGTGAAAACACGGCGGGAGCGAGTCAGACAGATGTTCTCCAGCTGCAGAGCCGCCTCTGTGACGTCACAACTCTGCCCTGATTGGCTACAGCTGCCGGCAGATCACGTCACAGGATCAGGACTCAGTCCGACCGAGTCCACCTCGAACACACCTCCTGACACGTCTCTCACTGTCCCCCTGTCCACACTTCCAGGTGGATTCTGGGAACCGGAGGCTCGGTGATGGACAGCAGCAGTGAGCCGCTGGGGGCGGGTGAGGATGAGGCGGCGTGTACGTCGGCCTCTGAGGGTCTGGAGGAGGGGGAGGTGGAGGGGGAGACGCTGCTGATAGTTGAGTCGGAGGATCAGGGCTCAGTGGATCTGTCACATGACCAGAGCGGAGACTCTCTGACCAGTGACGTGGGCGAAGAGGCCGACGGCAGCTGGGCCTGCGAGGACATGTCCTTCTACTGCGACCGCTGCCACAAGTGGACGCCTGCAGGTGAGACAACCAATGAGAACGCTCCGAGCAGAACAGATGTTTAGCTGCAGCTGTTTGTTTACTGTGTCTGCACGATGATGGAAGAGTTTTGATTCCTGTTCAGCTCAGCTCCGCGGCGAACAGCCCAGTTACCTGAAGGGAGACAACTTCTTTAAGTTCCTCTGCTGCGACTGTTCCGAGGACGGGAAGGAGAGTTTCGACAGGATGAGACTCACCTGGCAGCAGGTAAACGTCCCTCAGACTGAAGAGCTGCATCTGAGCAGCTGCTTAATATTGTGATAATAATTGTATCACGATGTTGGAGCTGTAGCAGCTTCATGAAGAACTATCGGTATTTAAATCTGAACATTGGACAGGATGTTACATTGTCTTTTCATGTCAGGTGGTGATGTTGGCCATGTACAATCTGTCTCTGGAGGGAACGGGTCGTCAGGGTTACTTCAGGTGGAAGGAGGATATCTGTGCTTTCATTGGTCGACACTGGAACTTCCTGCTGGGAACAAGGTTAGTTTTAAGTTTCAGTTTGTGAAACTCTGGATGTTTTGAGAATTTTAGTTTCAGGAAAATTTACTTTTGTTTGTTTTAAAAAATGCGTAAATAATATTTGAATCAATCTGATTATTAGATGTGAAATCTAAAGCTTCTCACACGTCGTCCTCCCAACATCCTTTTCTCTGCTCCTGTTCACACCTGGTTTTAACCTGCGTTCAGCTCCGAGTTCTTCAGTTCACGCTGACAAACCTCCAGAGAGTGTCATCACAAACTGACTCGGACGTCTACGTTCTCACGAACAGCCCCTCCGGGTAATTTCAGGAAACTATGTGGTGTTCAGTGCAGGTGTGATGACGTTCTGACTCCACAGGAAGAAAACGTCGACATGGTGGAGCACGGTGGCCGGCTGCCTGTCGGTCGGTAGTCCCACCTTCTTCCGCTCTGGAGCGCAGGAGTTTGGTGAACCAGGCTGGTGGAAACTGGTCCAGAATCGACCTCCGACCCTGAGACCAGAGGTGGAAAAATCCACCACTAAGACTAAAGGTGCCAGGAGCTCTCTGCCCAAAGATGTTAATTCAATTAAAACAGGTCAATTAACCAAATTTAACTTGTTTCCTTTCAGCCTCCAAACCTGTCGTGGACCCGATCATCACCGTGGAGGGTCTGAGGAAACGTGGAGCCAGAAACCCAGTGGAAAACGCCATGCAGCTGAAGGAGAAGCGTTCTCGCACACAGGAGGCCAAAGACATCCGACGGGCGCAGAAAGAGGCAGTGGGAGGCTACACCGACCGCAGTGCCTCCTCTACGCCCGTCAAACTGGGCGGAGGTCGCAGCGGGACCACCGGACGCCGGCCTGATCTCATCCTGGAGAAAGGCGAGGTCATTGATTTCTCCTCCCTCAGCTCTTCAGACCAAACACCGCTCACCAGCCCTTCACCATCACCTTCACCCGACTTCTCCGCCCCGGGGACGCCGGCGTCTCAATCAGCGACACCCAGCCTGTTGTCGGAGGCAGACCTCATCCCGGATGCGATGCCTCCGCAGGCGCTGTTCCATGGTGAGTTAACGTGCAAATCGTCCACGTGATTTCTTCACGATGTGAGTTTTAACAAGATGTGAGCACTGATGGTGTTTCGTCTGTGCCTGAACCTCCAGACGACGAGGAGATTGAGACGGAGGGAATGATCGACCCTGGGATGGAGTACATTCCTCCTCCAAGTGCCAGCCTTGTCGCCCGTAAGAAGCTCCGCCAAGCACCTCCTCACATCAAGCGTGAAGCAGACAGCGAGGAGGATGACGGTCGTGAGCATGAGGACGACTTTGAGGAGCCGGTGGGACGAGGTGAAGGTCCGTCTCTCTCTGCCGGGGGCTGTGTTGGTGCTGGAGGTCCTGAGCGGCGGAGGATTACTCATCCTGACAAAGCAGACGGCTCTGGTGGCATCTCCCAGAATCCTCGCTACGCACCTCTCACTCTTTACGAGGAGAGGATGCTGCTGCGCCGGCTGGACGCCTGCCCGCTGGCCTTGGCCGTCACCCCGCAGGCAAAACGCCTTCACAGGAAGCTGTTAATCCGCCAGGCCAAGAGGCAGAGAGGACTCCCCCTGCTGGACATCGACCGGGCAGTCAACGCCACCCTCAGCCTGGTGGGAGGGATTTATGGTGCCCAGGAGGCGGGGACACTGATGGGAGGTGGAGTCATGGGGAAGTACTGCACCAACAGCCACGAGCTGCGAATTCTTGATCGCTTCCAGGTACGTTCATCCTGATACATCCGATCGCTGCGATGTCTTCACCGCTGTCACTGTCCTGGAAGCAGCGTGACGCCACGGCACAAAGTCTGGAGCTGCTGATCATCACGTCTGTGTTGCATTGTGAGATTTGATCTTGTGAAATCTAAACTGTGTTTGTGTTCAGACCAACTTCTCCAGCAGACGAGGTGTCCAGCAGCCGTCTGTGTCCTTCTGGCACCGTCTGATGGGAGCTGAGGGAAGTTTGGACCAGAGCATCAAGAGTCCGTATACGTCCAGAATCCTGAAACCGTTCATCAGGTAAGGTTTCCCAAAACGTTGAGTCTCTTCAGTAGAAGTAGAAGATCTGTAACTCTTCTGTGCTTGTTCTTCAGGAGGGATTACGAGAGTCGTCCGGTGAAGCTCAAGTTGTTGGCGGAGATCCGAGCTCACCCTCACAGAGCCGAGCCCGACTGGGTGCCGGAGCCCAACGCCCCCATCGACTACTGCTACGTCCGACCAAACCACATCCCCTCCGTCAACGCCATGTGTCACGACAGCTTCTGGCCAGGTAGCACAGATGCATCCTTCTACTCACCCACAACTGCCCCCCCATCTATCTGTCTCTAATCACGCCAGTACTCCTCCTCCTCCAGGTGTGGACCTTTCCGAGTGTCTGCAGTACCCGGACTTCAGCGTGGTCGTCCTCTACCAGAAAGTCGTGATCGGCTTCGGTTTCATGGTGCCGGACGTGAAGTACAACGAGGCCTACATCTCGTTCCTGCAGGTCCACCCTGAGTGGAGGAGAGCCGGCATCGGCACCTTCATGATCTACCACCTCATCCAGGTGAGGCGCTGCAGGTCATCGCTGGGGTCACAGGGCAAACAGATGGGCTGTAACCATCTGGAAGCCACCAGAGGGCGTGGTGTCCTGGAATGGGCTTGAGTTGGCACTAGCTCTTGTAAGACGATAATACAGACGAGCAGTTACTGATGCACACGGGGAAATTCCCTTGTTACAGCAGCAGGCAGCTCAGAACGAGGTAGACAAGAGAAGTATGTACAGTCTATACACACAGGATGATTGTACGTGGCAAGAAGAATACAAAAATCTGTTTTTACATAAGAGTAGAAAACGGTTGTTGTTTAGTGTTGCTCTGCTGCGTCTGTTTTGTCAACTGACAAATGCTAATTGCGAGTTTGCATTGTTGTGTTGTTTAGGATTTTTTCCATTAGTAACGACACTCAATCTTAAAAGTCGAAGAACGTGACGACTTGACCGTAGGACGTCGAGCTCCCAGATCAAATCAAATGTCCAGTTACGTTAAGAACGTTGAAACTCTGTGTGGGTGTGTTAGTGGTCACATGTCTGTGTGTGTTTCAGACGTGTATGGGGAAGGACGTGACGCTACACGTGTCGGCCAGTAATCCCGCCATGCTGTTGTATCAGAAGTTTGGTTTCAAGGCTGAAGAGTACATCCTGGACTTCTATGATAAGTACTACCCTGTGGACAGCACCGAGTGCCGCCACGCCTTCTTCCTCCGACTGAGACGATGATGCCGATGGACAGAGCGAGTCCGTCTGGACCTGCTGCCGAGGGAGGAGACATGTGACTGTTGGTTACAGCCAATCAGGATGAAGCTTCTGATTTCTAGTTTTTCTCGTTCATAAAATCGTGACTTTGTTGTTGTCTGAACTTGTTTCTGTTCATCATCAGTTAAACATCTGAATGTTTGAGTCATTAAATTCAAAATTTAAAATGTTTTTACAGACAAAATATTTTCTGATGTGAACCACATTGAGCAGTTTGTCCAGCAGGGGGTGCTGTGAGACAGTAACTGTTCTTGGAGGTGTGAAACTGTCGCCCTCTACAGGAAACAGAAAGTAACAGCTGCTGCAATGTTTCTGCTGCTGTTTGATTTTACATGAAATAAAATATGAGACAGATGTGAAACACTGCCCTCTAGTGGATTCTGAATTCACAAAAAGCTGATCACGTGATGAGAGCTGCAGGACAAACCCTCAGGGACTCGATCAGGACTCGATCAGGACACTGTCCAATGGAACTGCTGGTTCAGATCAGGAAAATCAAAAAGAACAGAAACCTACGCAGCAGCTGATCAATATGCCCGTTCACTAAATATGTAAATACAACGAGGACGAGTGGATTCACACTTTACAGAGATGAGCCGTGATAAAAACAAACCAGGTTCCACATTTACAATGTGACCAAACATCCCATAACACTGATGCTCTGTAAATCCAACCAGAGTGCAGTTGGTCTGTTGGACATGTTGACGCTCTGAGTTCATTGATCACTTCATCAGTAAAGTCTGTTCAGTGACTCTTGTTCAGTGATTTCATGGACACACAATCAGTTTGTTTCACCTCCGTCTCACATGTGGAAAAGAAAAGAACAAAGAATCAGCTCATTGATGAGGATCAGGATCAGGATCGGGATCGGGATCGGGATCAGGATCAGGATCGGGATCAGGATCGCAAAATTCCGGGAATATTCTTTCCATGGGAATAAACTGGAAATTTTAGGGTAATTTATACTGACTGTATTTACCTTGTCATATACAGACATAAATATAAACATTTCGTTTTGTCATAAGCAGACATTCATGCAAACATTTCTAATACAAATTTTAAAAATGACATTTTTGACTTAATCCATTTGTGAGTAGAACTTTCAATCAATCAAGTTTTATTAGTATAGTCTCATATTCACAAATCCCAGTTTGTCTCATGGTCTTTAACAAGGTGAGACGTCCTCTGTCCTTAACCCTCAACAAGAGTCAATCTACTAAAACCTTTAACAGGTAAAGAAGGTAGAAACCTCAGAGACACGTGAGGATCCGTCTCCCAGGACAGATCCTCAGAGACACGTGAGGATCCGTCTCCCAGGACAGATCCTCAGAGACACGTGAGGATCCGTCTCCCAGGACGGATCCTCAGAGACACGTGAGGATCCGTCTCCCAGGACAGATCCTCAGAGACACATGTGAGGATCCGTCTCCCAGGACGGATCCTCAGAGACACATGTGAGGATCCGTCTCCCAGGACGGACACAAGTGAACAGATGTCCCGTGGAACAGAGAACATCAGAGAGATCAGAGTATTTACAGCTTTGATTAGAATAAACACTTTGTAGCTGAAGGTCAATGAACTGATGGATTATTGTCAGTAATGGTCGAGTATCTGAGGAGACATATTATATATCAAGCAGACTTGATGTGATCATAGTCCACGGGTCAGGACTATGAGGATCCACCACGATCAGGATCCACCATCAAGATCGGATGCCACTATAGTCCATCATTCCCTCCGTCTCAATCTCGTCGTCGTCTGGAGGTTCAGGCACAGACGAAACACCATCAGTGCTCACATCTAGTTAAAACACATCGTGAAGAATAAAATAAATGTATTCCCTATGACCCCCTGCCCCCCCCCCCCAAACAAGTCCCATTCTGAATGTAAAATGAATTAGTCAAGCTTCTCAAGCCTCTGGTCTGAGCGTTTGGCTGCGATGTGCTGTGATGGAGGAACGCACAGTGCAGGGTTGAAATTCAACTGAATTTGCATTAAATCGGGTTGTTTCACCAAGATCGTGCTGCGAGATGTAGAATTGCTAACGTTAGCCACTTGCCAGCGAGACGGTTCTGTTCCTGTGGACTATAAATCCAGTCACCTGTCTGCGTTGTCAATCGATAATGGATACAGCGAGCTTTCTCGGACAAGAGGACTTCGGACTTTCATTTGATCATGTCGGGTTGAGAGAAAAATAAAACACAAATCCATTCATTCTGTCAATTTGGTTTACAATAGCTACATCCTTTGCAAAGAAACGCAGCGTGTGCTGCATTCCATACATCTTTAAAATACAGTTTTGAATGACGTTTTTATTGCTCAGCCTTTAATTTGCGGTAATTACTTTTATTTTTGATAAGTCGCCCAACTCTTTTTTTTGATGGACCCCCACAGCCGCGAGTAATCGAGGTGATGGTGCACCTTTGTGTGGACATACAGTTGAATCAGAATTATTCAAGCCCCTCCCCTCAAAAGACATTACAGTGATGTGGATGAAAGATAATGACAATAAATGACAAAAAAACTCATTAAACAACAACAAATATTTATTGATACATTTGAGTTATTTTGACAACAGAAGTTGAATTAACTCTTTTAATACATGTGCAGTATTATTCAACCCCCAGCTTCAGGACTTTGTGGCTCGTCCTTTAGCTTTTATAACTTCTAACAAACGTTTTCGGTAAGTGCTGACAAGCTTCTTACACCTCTCGATCGGAATCTTTGTCCATTCTTCACGTGCAAGAGCCTCTAGCTCAGTGGTTTGATGGCTTCCGTGCTGCAGCTGCCTTCTTTAAATCCCACCAAAGAGTTTCAATCGGATGTAAATCCTGTGACTGAGAAGGCCACTCCAGGACGTTCCAGGATCTTTTTCTCCACCAAGCTTTGGTTGACGTGGAGGTTGTGCTTGGGATCATTGTCTTGCTGGAAAGTCCAATGATCACCAAGGTTTCATTTGTCAACAGAAGGCATCACATTCCTCTTTAAATGATCCCCACATCATCAATGACCCACCTCCATGCTTGACCGTGGGGATGGTATTCTTCTGGTCATAAGCCTGGCCTTTCGCACGCCAGACATACCGCTGGTCCATATGTCCAAACAGTTCCAGTTTGGTTTCATCAGTCCATAGAACTGTCGCCCAAAACTCTGTCGTCTTATCCAAATTCCTCCTGGCATATTCTAGTGGACTTTTGATGTTCCTTGTGGTCAAGAGCTGAGTGCGTCTTGGAGTCCGGCCATGAAGTCCTTGTTTATTCAGTGCACATCTTATAGTTGCCCCTGAAGCACTTGTACCAGCCTTCATCAGGTCATCCTGTAGGTGTCTTGCAGTCACACGGGGGTTTCTCTTAGTTGCTCTGACCAAGTTGCTGAGGGCCCTTGATGAAATGTTGGGCTGTTCCATAAGTTTTAAACTTCTGTATAATGCTCCCAATGATGTCTCTTTTGGGAAATCTTCTTCTACCCAAGGCCCTTCAGGTGTGATGAAATAATCTCCTCTCTCTGATCTTTTGTGGAAGCTCCTTTGTCTTTCCCAGGATTGCAACTCACCTTGAATACCTTCATGGGGGGGGGGGTTATATACGCATCACAGCTGAAGCCAATGAAGGATCATTGTAGAGTTCCCAAAGGCTTCATTATGTTTCAACTCCACTTGAGGCCATAAAAACTGTCAGACAGCTTTAAAAACAACAATATTATATCGGGGTTGAATAATTGTGACATGGCTATCTTAACAAAATATACTGTTACACACAAATACTACATCATGCATTTTCTGTGTTGACTTTCTGTATCACTCAACTCATAAAGAAGTCACCCGAAGCACAATCTTGCTCTTTGAAAAAACTTTGATTGATAAATCCTTAAAATCTTTGGGGGGGTTGAATATTTCTGATTGCAACTGTACATACATCCTACTCTCACGGCTGTAAAAAGTTAGCCTCCTGTATACAAATGAACTTGGTATTAACATGAACATGGCTTCAGTGTAACAAGTAATCAACATGCTAGGTAATGACAAAGACGTTCAACAACAACACAAAGTCACAGGTTTACTTTTCTGGCAGACAATGTTCCCAACGAGCTGCATCCAGGGTCCAGCTGAGTTTTCAACTTCCTTTAACTTCCCTGTTATTGGCTAACTTTTGCAAAAAAAGTGTCAACATTTCCCAAATTCCTGAGCTTAACTTCCCGTGGAAAGTTTCCAGAAAGTTTCCAGAAAGTTTCCAGAAATGTTCCGCCCCTTTGCAACACTAATCAGGATCGATCCAGGTTCTAAAGCATCACACAACCTGATTTCTGCTTTGATTCAGAAAACAACAGCAACATTAGTTCTTTCAAACACATTCATGTCAGTGTAATTATAGATTTCTGTCTTTACAAAGTGAGAACTGAATATGTGTGATAAAGGAAGGTCAGTGTTTGATTGACAGCTGATCTCTGTGCGGAGCAGAAACGTCACCACGACGAACTTTGATCAACAAACATGGAGACAGAAGAAGTTCAAGATTTACACACAGAATCTAAATCACTGCTTTTAATGACTCGAGTCTATTTGAGTTTACAGAACTCAGCTGTGGATCCATCCCACCAAACATAAACTCCAGCATAGAGAGGCTGAGTGAATGTGGTCTGGACTCTGTGGAGGAGAGTCATGGTGCCAGAGACTCTGTAGAAGGACAGAACACCTGCACTGTGATCCAGGTACACTCCTACTCTGGAGGACCGAGGACCTGACACTGGAGTCTTGATGCTGTTGTAACGAAAGTTATAACTCTTTCCATCACAATATAATGACCAAGATTTATCATTTGATCCAAATACACATTCATGTGAGCGTCCTGCTCTGCTGATATTCTTGTATGTGACTGCTACACCAACTCCTCCTCCCACCTCCACCTCCACCCCCACCTCCACCTCCCAGTAACAACGTCCAGTCAGACTCTCTCTACTCAGGACCTGAGGCCAACCAGTGAATCTGTCTGGGTGATCAGGATAAGACTGATCTTCACTCATATGTGTTACTTTTCTGTTTCCCTCAGATAATAACAGACGTCTGTTTACTGTGTTTGGATCCAGTGTGATTTCCTGTGAATATCTTAAGAAGTCAGCTCTGGTCTCTGGCTCTGGTTGTGGCAGTAAAACATCCACTTGAGACACAATCTGTAAAATCTCTGTCTCTGTCTCACTCAGAATGTCCTGTAGTCGACCTCTGACCTGGGACACAGCTGCTGTCACGTCCTCAAAGTACCTCAGAGGACGGATCCTGATGCTGGATGAGTGTGTAGATTCACTGAGTGGTGACAGTGAGGGGTAGTTGTGTAGAAACTGGTTGTGATCCTCTGTGTCTGAGAGCTGCTTCAGTTCATGGTCTTTCCTCTTCAGCTCAGTGATCTCCTGCTCCAGTCTCTCCTGAAGCTCTCTGACTCGACTCACTTCAGTTTGCTGCTGGGATCTGATCTGCTGCTTCACATCAGAGCTTCTTTCCTCCAGCAGACGGATCAGCTCAGTGAAGATCTTCTCACTGTCCTCCACTGCTTTATCAGCAGAGCCATTGATGGCCTCCTCCTCCAGTGGAAGCAGCTTCACATCTTTCTCTGTGTCCTGGACTCTCTGCTGGATTGTTTGTCTCCTCAGCCCGAGCTCTCTCTGCCTCTCAGTCCTTTCTGCTGCAGCTGACACTGTGTCGTGGTCTTTATGTTCCTCCACAGAGCAGAGATAACAGATACACTGCTGATCAGTGCGGCAGAACATCTTCATTACCTCATCGTGACGAGAGCAGATGTTCTCCTGGAGCTCCTCCGAGGGCTCCACCAGCTTGTGCTTCTTCAATGGAGCTGACTGAAGATGAGGCTGGAGGTGTTTTTCACAATAAGAGGCCAAACAAACCAAACAGGACTTGAGAGCTTTCAGTTTCCTCCCAGTGCAGACATCACAGGCCACATCTTCAGGTCCAGCATAGCAGTGATCAGCAGGAGCAGCTTGGAGTCCAGTCTTCTTCAGCTCCTCCAGTGAATCAGCTAACATGGTGCTTTTCACCAGGACAGGCCTCGGTGTGAAGGTCTCTCTACACTGAGGGCAGCTGTAGCTTCCTGTCTCCTCCTCTTTGTCCCAGTGGGTGTTAATACAGCTCATACAGTAGCTGTGTCCACAGCCAGTAGTCACCGGATCCTTCAGTAGATCCAGACAGATCGAACAGCAGAATCTTTCTCTGTCCCGTTGATTTTCTTGCTGCGCCATTTCAGCTGGTGCCAGAGACTGTAGAACAGTTTCACTTCCTCTGAACAGGAACAGATCTCTGCTCCTCCCCCTCTCGTTCACTCCCTGCAGTGACTCATCTCCCACAGGTCACAGCTTGTTGTTCACTGGTTCTTACACTGACACGTCTGTGAAGGGAGGAGACACAGACACATCCTGACTGGGAGGAACTGGTTGTGTTTGAGGAAGAAGTTGTTGGTGTTTCAGGATTTACTGCATTTCACAGCGGCCTGTTCCCACCTGGTGTTAAGAGGAGATTCAGTGAGAGGCAGAGTGTGTTCTCCTTCATTCACAACACACAGGAACAATTAAAGTCAAATCAAATAGATGCATTTAATAATAATAAATCACATCTTAATCTATAAAGCACATCTCAAAACTAACAAAGAAAAACTCGTAAAAATAACAAATACAAACTCACTCAACGAAGAATGAAGAACTAACAAAGTAGAATAAAGGTTAAGTTAAGGTTAAGGTCGTCTTTACTGTCCCCGAGGGGCCGTTTGGTTTGTAAACAGTAGTCACACACAACCCATACACATCATAACAATACACACATACACAAAAAGAGCACAAAGAATCCATTAGTCCTTTGTTCAAATGGATGACAGAAGATGACAGAAAAAGAAGCTTCAACTCGTTAGAAACTGAGAGTCAGTGTAAAGAGGCTAAACCAGATGTGTTCCAACCTGTTGACTCTGGTGAGAGTCCTGGCAGCAGAGTTCTGTTCTGTCTGAGGATGCTCCTCACATTTCTATAGACACAGATAATTATTCACCTAAATACATCACATGCTTTTGTTATGAAATTTTAACATTTCAACCTTTAATTTGTTAAATGTCAGCTGATTTTTCCTAAACATCCGGGTTCTCAGCTGTTTTCAATCCGAACATATTTCAACTAATTCATCAGAAAATAATGTTTTTCAGAGTTTATGTCGGCTCAGCAAACGTCCAGGTTCAGTTTGTGTTTCCTCAGTTTGTCCAGTAGATCCAGTCCAGTCTGAGCAGCCAGCAGAGACGCCATGTTGTTACAGCCGGAGCTCGCCGCTGTGTCAAACGCCGTTTGACCGGCGGCGTTCCTCCGCCTCACACTGGCCCTGCAGCTGAGGAGGAGGAGCAACGACAGCGTTTGATGCCTGAGCATTGTGAGTATTATAGACTTTATATACGAATATAACATCCTGCAGAATGGAAAGCAAAATATCTCATCTTCAGTCAGTGTCAGCTGTCAATCATCACGTCTCAGCCTGTTTTTATATCATCAAATAACTGATTGAAACCAAACTGATCAGAAACACTTGAACAAACATCAGAGAGAGAAGAACCAGCTGAAATGACAGAAACATCTTTAAACATTTATTTAACGTCTACTTTGACTTTTTAGTTTGGTCCATGTCCCATCTGCTAACATGGAGGAGGAGGAGTTCAGGATCTGTACTGAAGCCAGACACCAGGGGGCGATCAAGGCATCCATCTTTATTTGCAGTGTGTGTGTACAGGTGTGTGGTACCTGAGCAGGACCTCAGCACACTTCAGTCCTTCAGGACCCTGAGCTGCAGCTTCATGCAGAGCTGTGTTCTTCATCCTGAGGAAGACGAAGACATCACGTTTACTTAACAGCACAAGGGAAGCAGCGCCCCCTGCAGGAGACCTGATCATTTACATGAATGACAAGTGTCATCTTACTGTCCCGACTGCTGGTCCACATCAGCTCCTCGCTGCACCAGAAGAGGAAGTACATCACTGTGACCATGAACCGCAGCAACCGCAAGGGCGTGCCGGCCGTCGCTACCACAGCAGGAGGGATCCGCCCCCTGGTGGTCAGAGAACATACAGGTCAGCATAAACTACTTCCTTCTGCTGCTGATTGGCTGCAGAAACTCTTACCTGATCCAGGAGATGCTGGATGACACTGATGTGACCTCGACCTGGAGCCAACTCCTTCAGCAGCTGAACGTCCTTCACCTGCAACGACCAATCAGAGAGGAGCTTTCATTTCTGATCGAACAGGTAAGAAACAGACTTCCTTCCATGTGGTTCCCACCTGAACACACACCTCAACACACACCTCAACACACACCTCAACACACACCTCAACACACACCTCAACACACACCTGTTGGGCCATGGTTCTTTGTGAAACCACACTTCAGCCTACATGTTCAGTCAAGAGCCTGAAGCCGCATGTCCCTCCAGGACTCAGTCTCCCAGGGGCCATCAAAAACCAGAGCAAGGAACTCAGTCCCCCAGGGGGCATCAGAGGTGTGAAAACCCCCCCCAGGGACACAGGTTTCAACTCCCATTGGTCACTCTGGACCCCATGACCTGTGAGGTCACCGGGCCAATATAAGCCTGTTTGCCCCCTCTTCTGTCTCTTCTGTTCTCTTTCTACACCCCCTCCGCAGAGGGAAGGCTGTTGAGCCTTTTCTCCAGCTCACATCTTCTCTTCCCATCCAACTCTTCGAGAGGAGCACAAAGGTGCAGCTTCCAGCTCATCTTACCAAGGAAACCTCCTCGCCCTCCAAGCTCTACCAACGTCCTAGCAGCGACGCGATGTCCTGCAGGAAAACTTCAGCCAGCAACTGAGCTACACAGCTCAACAGAAACCAGCAAGACGACACAAAACTGCGAACTGCACAGCAACTACCTTTTTCCCCTTTCCACGGACGGGTAACACAACTGGGCTTAATAATTATACTAGGCTAAGCAAGACTGTTTATTTGATTCTGTGTGATGTTTATAAGTTTGATTTGTGTTGTTGTGATATTTTGGGTACAGGTTATTGAGAAAGTAATGTTAGTCTGTTATGCTCTTCACAGTCTTTCCTTGCATACATCTAGTAACTTCCTCTAATTTGGCACACACACAGACACACACACACACACAGACACACACACACACACAGACACAGACACACACACACACACACACACAGACACACACACACACAGACACACACACACACACACACACACAGACACACACACACACACAGACACAGACACACACACACACACACAGACACACACACACACACAGACACACACACACACACACACACACACACACACACACACACACACACACACACACACACACAGACACACACACAGACACACACAGACACACAGACACACGCATAACTCTTCACCTCATTATCTCTACAGGTCGTAAACATTCCAATAGGGGGGGGGTGTTATCTCTTTGGCCAGCCGCCATCTTGAAAGCACGCTGACTCACACAGACACACACACATGTATACACACATACCTATCTTTGTTTAGCAATTAGACCGTTATTAATTTGTGTTTTTATACTTTATTATATTCATAATAAATGTTTTTCTTTCACAAATGTTTTTTCATTAATGTTGCATAAGTGATTTTTGCCAACCTCTACACTGTCAAGAACCCCATATCCTTCAACTTATGGTAATTTTGGTTATAGTTATTAATTTAATTGTTAATCAGAGTTCCAAATTTGTAGTTAGAACCTTTATGAGACTTTATTCAATAAATTGGCTATCTTTTCCCTTCCTTTGAAGGGTGGTGCCCCGAGGTAACTTTAATCAATTAAAGTTATTATTTGATATTAATAATAAAATATTAATAATTAATATTTTATTTTGATAACCAAATTTATTGAATGCCGAAAGGCACACCATTTTATGGTATCACGTTTGATGCATTATGGCACAACACACCTCAACACACACCTCAACACACACCTGAACACACACCTCAACACACACCTGAACACACAACTGAACACACCTCAACACACACCTGAACACACACCTCAACACACACCTGAACACACTTGAACACACAACTGAACACACCTCAACACACACCTGAACACACACCTCAACACACACCTGAACACACACCTCAACACACACCTGAACACACAACTGAACACACACCTGCACAGCTGGTGGAGGACCTTACCGGAGGTTTGGGTGTCAGGTTTGGTTTGGGGGGTTTCATCAGACCTGTGGTCCGATCACTTCCTGTCAGACACAAACAAATTGTGAATTATTAAAAAATATTTGACAATTTAGTCAATAAACCAAATCCAGGTCTTCAAGGATTAGTGTGAAGGATTCAGTGACATCTAGTGGTGAAATTGCAGATTATCAAGGGTATAAATGTTCCAACAAATAATAATAAAGTGTACGAACCGTTTGTGCTGAGACTGCTGGTGAACCGCTCTGTAACGCTGCTCAGCGTCTCAGTCCGACCTGCAGGTAAAACGCCCCCTGCTGGTCCAACGCAGTTAGCTGCCGGAGGTGCATCGTCACCATCAGGACCCACCTGAGACCACACACACTCCGTCACCTCACGTTCACCTGACGCAACATGACAACATGAGCTGCGGTTGTTCTTGAAACGGACCTGTTTTACTTCCTGTGCGGCTGAAACAAAGCTGAGGGTCAAACTGACTTCAAAACCATCTTCTTGAACCACAGCAGAAACCATCTGAAGGAGGAAGAAACACCTGACGAGTCAACACACTGCACACGGGCCGAACCTCAGGTGACGTGTTGTACAGGTGACACGTACCCGACCCAGACGAGGCTCTCCCAGCACAGTCCTGAAGGGGGCGTTGTTCTGAGCATAACTCCTCAGGTGAGCACACACATGATCCAACTGCCTCCTCCAGTAACCTGAAGACAGGAACAGGTCATAAGACACAAGTGATTATTAGTACAAGTACGATACGTAGTATTATTATCAGTGGCAACAGTAACAGTACTATCTGTAGTATCTGTAGTATGAGAAGTATTTGACCTCTGCCCGGGCTGATGGCGGTCACAGGTGGTTGCCGGTCTCTGCTTGACTGCTGTCTGCTGAGCTGTAGCACCCTCTGCTGGTCCTTCCTTTGGAGCTCAGTGGCTGATGGGTAATAGAGTCCAACAGTCTGAGTGGACTGATCCACAGAGGGCGGAGCTACCTTCACACTAGGAGACGAGCGGGTGGCCTGCCAGGTGGCATCATGGGAAGCCGAGGCTGAAGCCTGCTCAAAAGTACACAACAGCCTCTTATTGGGCGACCCTGGATCATGAGGTGTTAGTGATGTCAGAGGTTCAGCTCACCTGGTGGGGAGCACGTGTGATGTCACTGCAGGTTGTGGGCGGGGCCGGTGCATCCAGGTGTGTGCCACAGGTTGCACAGTAGAAGGCGTTCGGGTGTGAACTCGCTCCACATCGCCGACACATCACACAGCTGGCTGCATGACCGGACTACAAACGTGCACCGTGTCACTACGTATCCCACAATGCTTCACTCTGTGTGTGAGTTCTCACCTTGGAGCCGCACCAGTCGCAGTATCTGGCATCACTGTGGTTTAAACGTTTACATCTGGAGCAGGTCAACATCCTGCTGTCTTCAGAAGGGACAGAGGGGGCGCTGTTACCAACACACACCTCCTGCATAACACACACACACACACACACACACACACACACACACACACACACACACACACACACACACACACACACACACACACACACACACACACACACACACACAAGGAAACATCAGTTAGATGTCTGCAGATGAATCAGTTAAACAAAGTTGAAATGTTATTTATACAGTTTGTGTGTGTGTGTGTGTGTGTGTGTGTGTGTGTGTGTGTGTGTGTGTGTGTTACCGGCTGCAGGCGGCTCTCACAGGTCAGACAGGTGGAGATATGAGCTGGATTCCCACTTCCACAGCAAACACACACCACATGATCCTAAACAACAAATATTCATTTAGAGGTGTGTGTGTGTGTGTGTGTGTGTGTGTGTGTGTGTGTGTGTGTGTGTGTGTGTGTGTGTGTGTGTGTGTGTGTGTGTGTGTGTGTGTGTGTGTGTGTGTGTGTGTGTGTGTGTGTGTGTGTGTGTGTGTGTACCTGCAGTGTGAGTCTGGCCTGTGGTTGTAGTTGTTGTTGGACTGAAGCTTCACAAATCAAACAGGTGCGAGTGTTGACAGGAACCTCAGTGTTACAGAACACACAGAGAACCATCTGTCAACAGAACACAGATATTAAATCAACTTATTTAAACTTTCTAACCTTAAATCAGCTGTTTGATTATTGATTTGATTTGATTATTGAATCAGCTCCAGTTGAAGAGGGAAGCTGAACTGAGATCAGTTAAAAATCAGTTATTAACAACCAGAGTTTATCTCCAATATTCAACAGGAAACTGTTAAATATGAAGAATCCTGAAGTTTGGTGGATTTGTTACAGCTGCAGCTCTTCAGGGTCAGGAAGCAGAGGATCATGGGTAATATCCAGAGGGACGACCCAGTCAACAGATTGATTCACTTTGTTTTACATGAAAACACTTCATCAGACCCAGAGACAGAGCTAATCACCACATGTGGCTGCAGGGGGCGCTGTTCCTCAGGAACTGGTACACAGTGCTGCTTTAACTCTGCATCACATTCACATCTGTCCCTTTCAACTTTTCTCTTTAAACCTCATTTGTTCAGTGAGAACTTTTACTTTGACATTACACAGGAAGTCCAGGTGAGTGTGCAGTACCTGTCCTCCCTCAGCAGGGGGCAGTCTCTGTTCAGGTAACGGAGGAACCACAGCGCCACACTGAGGACAGAACCGAGCGAACGGGTCGGAAGCACGGGAACTCAAACACTGAGCACACCTGCACAGACAGGCACAGACAGGCACAGACAGACAGGAACAGACAGGTACAGACAGACAGGCACAGACAGATACAGACAGACAGGCACAGACAGACAGGAACAGACAGGTACAGACAGACAGGCACAGACAGATACAGACAGACAGGTACAGACAGACAGGCACATACAGGTACAGACAGACAGACAGACAGACAGGAACAGACAGGTACAGACAGACAGGCACAGACAGGTACAGACAGACAGGTACAGACAGGTACAGACAGATACAGACAGACAGGTACAGACAGACAGGTACAGACAGACAGGCACAGACAGGCACAGACAGACAGACAGACAGACAGACAGGTACAGACAGACAGGCACAGACAGGTACAGACAGACAGACAGACAGGAACAGACAGGTACAGACAGACAGGTACAGACAGACAGGTACAGACAGACAGGTACAGACAGACAGGAACAGACAGGTACAGACAGACAGGTACAGACAGACAGGTACAGCCAGGTACACACAGGTACAGACAGACAGGTACAGACAGACAGGAACAGACAGGTACAGACAGACAGGTACAGACAGACAGGTACAGACAGGTACACACAGGTACAGACAGACAGGTACAGACAGGTACAGACAGACAGGAACAGACAGGTACAGACAGACAGGTACAGACAGACAGGTACAGACAGGTACACACAGGTACAGACAGACAGGAACAGACAGGTACAGACAGGTACAGACAGACAGGTACAGACAGACAGGTACAGACAGGTACACACAGGTACAGACAGACAGGTACAGACATTGTTTTATTCCCTGTTTGTTTGTTTGTTCGATGTTTCTCAACAACAACAATCAGTGTGTGTTCATACCGCAGGAAGTTGGTTTCTCGATGAACTCGTGACGCGTTGCTCAGCTGCTTCCTCTCACCTGAACTCTGACCAACAGGAAACACAACAAAATAAAAGTTGTGTTTCAGCATCGCAGCAGAAGTTTGTGACGGTTTGTTTACCGATGATGGAGAACGTCCAGGAGAACCAGTCTGAACTGTGAGTGGAGGTCCTAGTCCACTGGTCAGAAAACAAGGACCATTTCCCAGTGTCCTCGGTTCTGAATGAGACAATACATCACTTCATGTTCTATCACTTCGTGTTCTGTCACTTCGTGTTCTGTCACTTCGTGTTCTGTCACTTCGTGTCCTGTCACTTCATGTTCTATCACTTTGTTCTGTCACTTCCTGTTCTGTCACTTCGTGTCCTGTCACTTCATGTTCTGTCACTTCATGTTCTATCACTTCTTGTTCTGTCACTTCCTGTTCTGTCACTTCCTGTTCTGTCACTTCGTGTTCTGTCACTTCATGTTCTGTCACTTCTTGTTCTGTCACTTCGTGTTCTGTCACTTCCTGTTCTATCACTTCGTGTTCTATCACTTCGTGTTCTGTCACTTCATGTTCTGTCACTTTGTTCTGTCACTTCGTGTTCTATCACTTCGTGTTCTATCACTTTGTTCTGTCACTTCGTGTTCTGTCACTTCGTGTTCTGTCACTTCATGTTCTGTCACTTCATGTTCTGTCACTTTGTTCTGTCACTTCCTGTTCTGTCACTTTGTTCTGTCACTTCGTGTTCTATCACTTCGTGTTCTATCACTTCATGTTCTATCACTTCGTGTTCTATCACTTCGTGTTCTGTCACTTCATGTTCTGTCACTTTGTTCTGTCACTTCGTGTTCTATCACTTCGTGTTCTGTCACTTCATGTTCTGTCACTTTGTTCTATCACTTCGTGTTCTATCACTTCGTGTTCTGTCACTTCGTGTTCTGTCACTTCATGTTCTGTCACTTCATGTTCTGTCACTTTGTTCTGTCACTTCCTGTTCTGTCACTTTGTTCTGTCACTTCGTGTTCTATCACTTCGTGTTCTATCACTTCATGTTCTATCACTTCGTGTTCTATCACTTCGTGTTCTGTCACTTCATGTTCTGTCACTTTGTTCTGTCACTTCGTGTTCTATCACTTCGTGTTCTGTCACTTCATGTTCTGTCACTTTGTTCTATCACTTCGTGTTCTATCACTTCGTGTTCTGTCACTTCGTGTTCTGTCACTTCATGTTCTGTCACTTTGTTCTATCACTTCGTGTTCTATCACTTCGTGTTCTGTCACTTCATGTTCTGTCACTTTGTTCTATCACTTCGTGTTCTATCACTTCGTGTTCTGTCACTTCATGTTCTGTCACTTTGTTCTGTCACTTCGTGTTCTGTCACTTTGTTCTGTCACTTCGTGTTCTGTCACTTCATGTTCTATCACTTCATGTTCTGTCACTTCATGTTCTATCACTTCATGTTCTGTCACTTCGTGTTCTGTCACTTCATGTTCTGTCACTTTGTTCTGTCACTTCGTGTTCTGTCACTTTGTTCTGTCACTTCGTGTTCTGTCACTTCATGTTCTGTCACTTCATGTTCTATCACTTCATGTTCTATCACTTCATGTTCTGTCACTTTGTTCTGTCACTTCGTGTTCTGTCACTTTGTTCTGTCACTTCGTGTTCTGTCACTTCGTGTTCTGTCACTTCATGTTCTATCACTTTGTTCTGTCACTTCCTGTTCTGTCACTTCGTGTCCTATCACTTCATGTCCTGTCACTTCGTGTTCTATCACTTCGTGTTCTGTCACTTCCTGTTCTGTCACTTCGTGTTCTGTCACTTCGTGTTCTGTCACTTCCTGTTCTATCACTTCGTGTTCTATCACTTCGTGTTCTATCACTTCGTGTTCTGTCACTTCATGTTCTGTCACTTTGTTCTGTCACTTCGTGTTCTATCACTTCGTGTTCTATCACTTTGTTCTGTCACTTCGTGTTCTGTCACTTCGTGTTCTGTCACTTCATGTTCTGTCACTTCATGTTCTGTCACTTTGTTCTGTCACTTCCTGTTCTGTCACTTCCTGTTCTGTCACTTTGTTCTGTCACTTCGTGTTCTATCACTTCGTGTTCTATCACTTCATGTTCTATCACTTCGTGTTCTATCACTTCGTGTTCTGTCACTTCATGTTCTGTCACTTTGTTCTGTCACTTCGTGTTCTATCACTTCGTGTTCTGTCACTTCATGTTCTGTCACTTTGTTCTATCACTTCGTGTTCTATCACTTCGTGTTCTGTCACTTCGTGTTCTGTCACTTCATGTTCTGTCACTTTGTTCTATCACTTCGTGTTCTATCACTTCGTGTTCTGTCACTTCATGTTCTGTCACTTTGTTCTATCACTTCGTGTTCTATCACTTCGTGTTCTGTCACTTCATGTTCTGTCACTTTGTTCTGTCACTTCGTGTTCTGTCACTTTGTTCTGTCACTTCGTGTTCTGTCACTTCATGTTCTGTCACTTCATGTTCTATCACTTCATGTTCTATCACTTCATGTTCTGTCACTTCATGTTCTATCACTTCATGTTCTGTCACTTCGTGTTCTGTCACTTCATGTTCTGTCACTTTGTTCTGTCACTTCGTGTTCTGTCACTTTGTTCTGTCACTTCGTGTTCTGTCACTTCATGTTCTGTCACTTCATGTTCTATCACTTCATGTTCTATCACTTCATGTTCTGTCACTTCATGTTCTATCACTTCATGTTCTGTCACTTCGTGTTCTGTCACTTTGTTCTGTCACTTCGTGTTCTATCACTTCATGTTCTGTCACTTCATGTTCTGTCACTTCGTGTTCTATCACTTCGTGTTCTGTCACTTCGTGTTCTGTCACTTCGTGTTCTGTCACTTCGTGTTCTATCACTTTGTTCTGTCACTTCATGTTCTATCACTTCGTGTTCTGTCACTTCATGTTCTGTCACTTTGTTCTGTCACTTCGTGTTCTGTCACTTCGTGTTCTGTCACTTCATGTTCTATCACTTCGTGTTCTGTCACTTCATGTTCTATCACTTCGTGTTCTGTCACTTCATGTTCTGTCACTTTGTTCTGTCACTTCATGTTCTATCACTTCGTGTTCTGTCACTTCATGTTCTGTCACTTTGTTCTGTCACTTCGTGTTCTGTCACTTCGTGTTCTGTCACTTCATGTTCTGTCACTTCGTGTTCTGTCACTTCGTGTTCTGTCACTTCATGTTCTGTCACTTTGTTCTATCACTTCGTGTTCTATCACTTCGTGTTCTGTCACTTCATGTTCTGTCACTTTGTTCTATCACTTCGTGTTCTATCACTTCGTGTTCTGTCACTTCATGTTCTGTCACTTTGTTCTGTCACTTCGTGTTCTGTCACTTTGTTCTGTCACTTCGTGTTCTGTCACTTCATGTTCTGTCACTTCATGTTCTATCACTTCATGTTCTATCACTTCATGTTCTGTCACTTCATGTTCTATCACTTCATGTTCTGTCACTTCGTGTTCTGTCACTTCATGTTCTGTCACTTTGTTCTGTCACTTCGTGTTCTGTCACTTTGTTCTGTCACTTCGTGTTCTGTCACTTCATGTTCTGTCACTTCATGTTCTATCACTTCATGTTCTATCACTTCATGTTCTGTCACTTCATGTTCTATCACTTCATGTTCTGTCACTTCGTGTTCTGTCACTTTGTTCTGTCACTTCGTGTTCTATCACTTCATGTTCTGTCACTTCATGTTCTGTCACTTCGTGTTCTATCACTTCGTGTTCTGTCACTTCGTGTTCTGTCACTTCGTGTTCTGTCACTTCGTGTTCTATCACTTTGTTCTGTCACTTCATGTTCTATCACTTCGTGTTCTGTCACTTCATGTTCTGTCACTTTGTTCTGTCACTTCGTGTTCTGTCACTTCGTGTTCTGTCACTTCATGTTCTATCACTTCGTGTTCTGTCACTTCATGTTCTATCACTTCGTGTTCTGTCACTTCATGTTCTGTCACTTTGTTCTGTCACTTCATGTTCTATCACTTCGTGTTCTGTCACTTCATGTTCTGTCACTTTGTTCTGTCACTTCGTGTTCTGTCACTTCGTGTTCTGTCACTTCATGTTCTGTCACTTCGTGTTCTGTCACTTCATGTTCTATCACTTCGTGTTCTGTCACTTCATGTTCTGTCACTTCATGTTCTGTCACTTCATGTTCTATCACTTTGTTCTATCACTTCATGTTCTATCACTTTGTTCTGTCACTTCGTGTTCTATCACTTCATGTTCTATCACTTCATGTTCTATCACTTCATGTTCTGTCACTTCATGTTCTATCACTTCGTGTTCTGTCACTTCATGTTCTATCACTTTGTTCTGTCACTTCATGTTCTATCACTTTGTTCTGTCACTTCGTGTTCTGTCACTTCATGTTCTATCACTTTGTTCTGTCACTTCGTGTTCTGTCACTTCATGTTCTATCACTTCGTGTTCTGTCACTTCATGTTCTATCACTTTGTTCTGTCACTTCGTGTTCTGTCACTTCATGTTCTATCACTTTGTTCTGTCACTTCGTGTTCTGTCACTTCATGTTCTATCACTTCGTGTTCTGTCACTTCATGTTCTGTCACTTCATGTTCTATCACTTTGTTCTGTCACTTCGTGTTCTGTCACTTCATGTTCTATCACTTCGTGTTCTGTCACTTCATGTTCTGTCACTTCATGTTCTATCACTTTGTTCTGTCACTTCGTGTTCTGTCACTTCATGTTCTATCACTTTGTTCTGTCACTTCGTGTTCTGTCACTTCATGTTCTATCACTTCATGTTCTATCACTTCGTGTTCTGTCACTTCATGTTCTATCACTTTGTTCTGTCACTTCGTGTTCTGTCACTTCATGTTCTGTCACTTTGTTCTGTCACTTCGTGTTCTGTCACTTCATGTTCTATCACTTCGTGTTCTATCACTTTGTTCTGTCACTTCATGTTCTATCACTTCGTGTTCTGTCACTTCATGTTCTGTCACTTTGTTCTGTCACTTCGTGTTCTGTCACTTCGTGTTCTGTCACTTCATGTTCTGTCACTTCATGTTCTGTCACTTCATGTTCTATCACTTTGTTCTGCAGACCTGAACGACTCAGTGAAGAACCCGCAGAGTTCTGAGGAAAACAGGAACTTCCCTCAGCGGAAAACTGAAATGCAAACAGCTGATGTCAAAATGAGCCAATCACATCCAGTGGCATGATGGGAAATGTAGTCTGTGAAGGTTTGATCACCTGCAGGAAGTTCTCCTCTGTCTGTTTCCTGTTTGAGTCCACGATGTCAACACAGAAAACCTTTGTCACAGTAGAACTCTGCCTGCCGTCACTGAGAGAGAGGAAGTGATGTCAGGTCATCAGGAAGTGATGTCAGTTATTAGGAAGTGATGTCAAGTCATCAGGAAGTGATGTCAGACAACCAGGAAGTGATTTCAGGTCATCAGGAAGTGATGTCAGTTATTAGGAAGGGATATCAGGTTCTCAGGAAGTGATGTCAGTTATTAGGAAGTGATGTCAGTTATTAGGAAGGGATGTCAGGTCATCAGGAAGTGATGTCAGTTATTAGGAAGGGATGTCAGGTCATCAGGAAGTGATAACAGTTATTAGGAAGTGATGTCAAGTCCTCAGGAAGTGATGTCAGTTATTAGGAAGTGATGTCAGTTATTAGGAAGGGATGTCAAGTCATCGGGAAGTGATGTCAGACAACCGGGAAGTGATTTCAGGTCATCAGGAAGTGATGTCAGTTATTAGGAAGTGATGTCAAGTCATCGGGAAGTGATGTCAGACAACCAGGAAGTGATTTCAGGTCATCAGGAAGTGATGTCAGTTATTAGGGAGTGATGTCAGTTATTAGGGAGTGATGTCAGTTATTAGGGAGTGATGTCAGTTATTAGGGAGTGATGTCAGGACTGTGGAGAAGGTGTGTAGTTACCTGGAAACAGCCACAGCTCTGACAGACACTCTACCAGCAGGCAGCAGGATGGGCTCACTGTACTTCCTGCTGCTGTCAGCTGATCGTCCTCGTGCCGCTGCCGCCGGCTTCGACCCGTCCAGAGAGTAGAAGATCACCACACCTGGAGTGTCTGAGAGACAGATAGGGAGAGTGTGTGTGTGTGTGTGTGTGTCTGTCTGTCTGTCTGTCTGTCTGTCTGTCTGTCTGTCTGTCTGTCTGTCTGTCTGTCTGTCTGTCTGTGTGTGTGTGTGTGTGTGTGTGTGTGTGTGTGTGTGTACCTGACTTGATGGAGACAGGTGTGTTGGTATTGATGTGGTTCTTGGTTCTGTGCGTCTCCAGGTGCATGATGGGAATGATAAGTGGAGCAGAAACTGCTCCTGCTGTCATGACGACAGATATTTCTCTGTGATCAACAGAAGTTCTTCTTGATCTTCTCCGGATCTTCTCCGGATCTTCTCCGGACTCTGACTGATGCTCCGTCTCTGCCGCAGTTTACAGAAGCGTCACCACAGCAACCACGCATGCGCTCGATTAATACACTGTGCCTGGCGGAGGCGGGCGGTGCTTACCATGTGAATCGAAGAGCTGCATGAATCTAACCCCGCCCCGGCGGGCTGCACCGGTAATATCTTTTTACGTGGATGAGAGATTTTCAAGTTCATTTAAAACTTTATTGATCAAAACCAACAATTAAATAAAGAGGAAAATCCTCAGAGGCTGTTTGTGACGTCACATATGAATACGAGAACAGGAATCTTTAGGAGTAGAGAAGAAATAATGGACTCCATTTTATTTAATTTGACCAGTTTAATGAAGTGATAATACTTAAATGATTTGACTCTCCAGTTCATTAAAATCAGATTTTTATTTTCATTCGCTTCATTAAAATATTTCTCTGCCTATTCAAAATTGCTTTTAATTAGTTTCATTAACCCGAACATACCAACGTGTTTTAATGATAAATTAATTAACTGTTTTTTTACAACCTGTAAATATTTTCATTCTGTAAAAAACAAAAACAATTCATATTTTTACTAATTTCGCCTTCAGATTTTTAAACAGGCAGTTTTCAGGACGCCCGCTCCGGCATCAAACTGTTCAGGACCCTGAGCTGGCAACATTAGCTAACAGGCTAACAGGCTAACAGGTTAGCTAGCATCAGCTCAAACACAAACAAGAAGATTCATTAAAATGACTGAAGTGAAAGTGAAGAAAGAAACGAACGTGACGGACTCTACGGAGGTGGAGAACAGGTGACACCAGACACACACACACACACACACACACAGACACAGACACACAGACACACACACACACAGACACACACACACACACAGACACACAGACACAGACACACAGACACACACACACACAGACACACACACACACACAGACACACAGACACAGACACACACAGACACACACACACACAGACACAGACACAGACACACACAGACACACACACACACACACAGACACACAGACACACACACAGACACACACACACAGACCAAAACCGAACGTGAACACGTTGTTTACTTCTGCTCGTGTCTGTAACTCTCTCTCTGCTCCGTGATCATTTCTACATGAAATGAAAAAAACGTTTCTTTAGTGTGTGTGTGTGTGTGTGTGTGTGTGTGTGTGTGTGTGTGTGTGTGTGTGTGTGTGTACAGTTTATTGTTATTGAGAAAGTTTCCTGAGATTCAGAAATATTGAGGTTAAAAGGTTTTTATATTTTATTGTCATTAAAATCAGTTTTTATCAGTGACCTGATTTAACAGGCAAGTAACACTTGAGGCGCGTGTGTGTGTGTGTGTGTGTTAGGATTAAAGAGCTGTGTCACCAGTTTCCTCACGGCATCACAGACCAGGTGATCCAGAATGACCTCCCTCACCTGGAGCCTCAGCAGAGAGCCATGGCCATCAACAAGCTGCTCTCATTGGTCAGTGTACTAATGATGTCACTCACTGTAACTGTGGTTCTGATCGGTTCCTGATCACTGATGATGTCATTGGTGCTGCAGGGTCAGCTGGACCTGCTGAGGAACAGCTCAGGTCTCCTGTACAGACTGAAGGACTCGCAGAGCGCCGGGTAAACACCGCACACACCTGCTCCCTCTGCAGGAGACTCAACAACTACACAACTACACAACTACTCAACTACACTACAAGAACACATTACAGCAGCTGTGTGAACGTCCGACTCCATTCAGGAAGTCAAAAGGTTCAAATAAAATAAACAAAGAAGAAACAAAACCATATAAATTCCTACATTTCTCTCAAAAAAGCAAACATTTTGTTGGAACGTGTGTTTACACCTGAACATTTACAGAGCTGATGATTTGTGACCGTGTCGTCTTCACTGGAATCAGAACGTTAGAAAACTATTCAGAACTCAGTTTGTCCACCAGAGGGCACGGACGTCCCAAACTTAGGACATCAGGACCACAGACTGTTAATAAAGATGGACGACAAAACGGCTTCCAAAAGTGAAGCCAACATTGTATGATTGCCCCCTGGTGGCTGGCAGCAGTATAGTCATAAACCCCTCCGCCCTTATGTTAGCAAATGGGACATGGACCAAACAAAAAAAAATTAAAGACTTAAAAGAAATGTTTCTCAAAGATGGTTTCTGTCAGTCATTTCGACTGACTTGTGATTGGTCGAGTGCGTGTGTGGGCGGGACCTTGATACCACGGCTCCACCATCACTGCTTCAAATGACTTTCCACAGCTGCTGTTCTAATCTCTGCTTGTTTTTCAAACTGACGCGTCTTTAACTTTCAGAATTGATCTGTTTCTGTGTTATCATCTTTTCCTGCAGATTTTTTTCTTTATGAATTAAAAGTTGTATTATTATTGTCACTTATCATTTCTAATGTTTGACCTCTGACCTCACTGTTGATGATCTGAATTGCTCCTGTAAGAGAACTCGACCCTGAGCTGCTCTCGGTTCTTCCTGTTTCAGGAAGATGAAAGGTTCCGACAACCAGGAGAAGTTGGTTTATCAGGTCATCGAGGATGCAGGAAACAAAGGTACGATGCCGCTCAGGTTTCTACTTTGTCCACTTGACATGTGTTTGTGACGAGTGAGTTTGCTGCTGCAGGAATCTGGAGCCGAGACATTCGCTTCAAGAGCAACCTTCCTCTGACGGAGGTCAACAAGATCCTGAAGAACCTGGAGAGCAAGAAACTGATCAAAGCTGTGAAATCTGTGGCTGTGAGTTCAGTGATCCGCCGTCAGTTCATCGTCTGATCAGTCATGTGACCGCCTGCGGAGAAGCCAGTGTTTCCGCTCATTCTTGTGTGTTTGTGGCTGCAGGCGTCGAAGAAGAAGGTGTACATGCTCTACAACCTGCAGCCGGACCGCTCCGTGACGGGCGGCGCCTGGTACAGTGACCAGGACTTTGAGTCTGAGTTTGTTGAAGTTCTCAACCAGCAGTGTTTCAAGTTCCTACAGAGCAAGGTATACAAACTTTACTTTAAGAGACGCTTCACTCCTCAGAGTCGCTCTGATAATGATTGATTGATTTAAAAACAACATGAACCAGCACAGATCAGTGAAACTCAGAGAAGCTGCAAGAAGCAACAGAGATGAACTTTTAAATTATGTTTAAGTTCCAGCACAAAGAAAATGAAGAAAACAAAAATGAAGATACGCTGAAAACAATAAAATGATGAATGCTTTACTGAAGTGGATGCAGAAAAAAAATAACCTGAAGTATTTCAACCATAACAAGAGCTGTTTGAATTCTCTAAATGAAAAGGAAAGGAGCTTCTATGCTTCCTAACTTATCTCCTTTAGCAAACGAAACATCAGACCATCTTTTATGAAAGGAAAGAAGTAAATGGCGGCCCACAATTCATTGCGGCAGCCACATTTAAAGCTACACAACCTCGTAGTTGCACCTGGAAACACCCACATAGATATAAAAAAACAGAAGAGCTGTTTTATTCTCATGATCCAGATGTTAATCATCACATGATGTCTTCTCTGTCACATCTGTTCAGTCGATAGTCACAAGTGGTGGAGTCAGATTTTCTCTACACAGTGGTTCTCCTTTCCTAAGTCCTTTCCTAAGCCCTTTCCTAACTCGTTACGACTTCTCCTGTGTGTGTGTGTGTGTGTGTGTGTGTGTGTGTGTGTGTGTGTGTGTGTGTGTGTGTGTGTGTGTGTGTGTGTGTGTGTGTGTGTGTGTGTGTGTGTGTGTGTGTGTGTGTGTGTGTGTGTGTGTGCGCGCGCGCGCAGGCGGAGGCAGCGAGGGACAGTAAACAGAGTCCGATGGTTCAGAGGAACTCCTCCTTCGCCACTTCACATGAAGTCTGGAAATACATCTGTGAGCTGGGAATCAGCAAGGTGATGTTTATAGCGCCGCCCCTCTTGTGACATCACATACCTCAGTGTTTATTGTGTGGGCGGGCAGGGGGGAGGGGACATTGAGTTTGATTGACGGGTGTTTACAGGTGGATCTGTCCATGGACGACATTGAGACCATCCTGAACACGCTGATCTACGACGGGAAGGTGGAGATGACCGTCATCGCTGCCAAGGAGGGAACGGTGGGCAGCGTGGACGGACAGATGAAACTGTTCCGTGGTGTCAATCCGGTCATCCAACCCACCGGCCTCGTCAAGACGCCCTGTGGACTCTGCCCGGTAAAACAGCGTCCCACACGCTTGTGTCGGAGGTCTGACGTGTCCCTGACGACTTGTTTCCCTCCGCAGGTGTTTGACGACTGTCAAGAAGGAGGAGAGATCTCTCCGTCGAACTGCATCTACATGACCGAGTGGTTGGACTTCTGACAGCCGCTCTTTTCCCAGAGGAACCAGTTACTTTATTTAGATCCGCTCCTTTTTCTATTTTTCACAAAGCGTAATAAATATGTAAATGTTGAAACAGCGTTGAGTTTATATTTCACAGCTTCACATCTGGATCCAGATGATGAGTCCTGAGGAACAAGAGTCAACCAAAAACTTAAGTAATTGGAAATGGACATGACTGAACCTAAAAAATCTCTATCGCCCCCTGGTGTCTGGCTGCAGTATAGGTCATAAACCCTGCCTCCTCCATGTTAGCAGATGGGACATGAACCAAACTAACAAATTAAAGTAGACGATAAATACACGTTTGTCAAAGATGGTTTCTGTCATTCCAGGTAGTTCTCACTTATCGTTATATAAGGTCATTTATATACAGTCACTTTGTTTAAAATCCATGTTTTGGACGATGTCCTCCTCAGACACATGAAGATGTCTTCAAGGTTGAACCGTGAGTGGACACGAAAGCAGCCAATCACAGCGCAGAGTGTTTTCCATCAGGCTGTAATGGTCCGAGCGCTGACATCAGCAAGGATCACGTTACACAGCAGCCACCATCTTTAATGTTTTCATATCGACCAGTCTAAGAGCAGACCCCCCCCCCACCACTTTAAGTTCTCATTGTTCTTCATCATGTTCCTGGTTCTGTCACTGAGTCATCATTACCCATGAGCATCGGTGGCAGTGAAGGTTGTTTACAGTCGTAGTTTCTCCTCTCATTGTTAACGGCTCCACATCCATTAAGATCATTAATTATTCATTAGCACCGACCCACACCCTGTATGACATCACTTCCTGTGGACACTCTCACGTAACAACACAACTTCCCACATTTAAAACGTTTTAACTGAACCCAATGAAACCTCAGATGATTGGTTCATCTGTTAATGAGAGGGAGGGGCTCTTCTGATTGGCCGCTGCTTCATTAACGCTAACACCTGTACACTGGCTCCTGCTCTCAGAGGATGAACCGGACCCGGTGTCAGACTGGGTCCGACCGGATGTGAGACCGGATGTGAGACCGGATGTGTGGCCCGGTCAGAGCTACACTGATGCAGCGCTCAGTGTGATGAAGCAGGAGGAGGGGGCAGTGCGGATTCTTTCCCATCATCCCTTGCGGCAGCAGCAGCGGCTCCTCCCGTCTGTCCGTCTGTCGCTCCGTCCTCTGCTCCGACTCTTCTTCATCTCCGCTCAACTTCGGAGCCTCGGCTGGATCCTGAAGCAGGTCAGTTCCCCCCGGTTCTGCTGGTTCTGCTGGTTCTGCACCGCGGCTGTGATTGGATCTGTGAGCAGGCACCGACTCCCGGAGCCTCCGCTAACTTTACGATTTGAAGGCGGAGATTTCATCCGCTCGGACTCCCTGAGTCCCCGGGCCCCCGCGGCCCCCCCGGGCCCCCGCGGCCCGACTCGGTCCATAGTCTGTGGCCGAGCCGCGGAGCCTCTGAGCCCGCAGGTCCGCTGCCCGTCCCCGCCCCGCTGCTGCCATTAGTGTCGGTGAGGATGGAGAATAACGGTGCGACACGAACAACAGGCGTGGCTGAGTGTGTGTGTCTGTTTGTGTGTGTGTGTCTGTTTGTGTGTGTGTGTCTGTGTGTGTGTCTGTTTGTGTGTGTGTGTCTGTTTGTGTGTGTGTGTCTGTTTGTGTGTGTGTGTGTGTGTCTGTGTATGTCTGTGTGTGTGTGTCTGTTTGTGTGTGTGTGTGTGTGTGTGTGTGTCTGTTTGTGTGTGTCTGTGTGTGTGTCTGTGTGTGTCTGTGTGTGTGTCTGTGTGTGTCTGTCTGTGTGTGTAGACAGCGGTACACTGAGCGGGATGTGTCCGTCCTGCAGCTGCTCCGCTCGGCTCCGGTCTCGGTCTCGGTCTCTGTCTCTGAACCGTTCTAACGATTTAATGAACGTTTTAAACCTTGAATAATTCCTGGAGAGCAGATTCACAACGTTCCCTGAAGGTTCCTGTGCTGTTCCAAACCTGAGGTTCTCCACAGAACGTTCCTTTGAGGTTTATTGTTCAACTTTTTATCTGATGATATTAAAACAGCTTTGTTCGAAACATTTGTTGTAGATAATAATGAAATAATGTTTGTTTGTTTTCCTCATGTTCCTTTAAGGTTCTCGGTTTCTTTGACAGAACTTCAGCCTGTTTGAAAACGTACCATTGGTCACGTTCTCCAACTGTTCCACATGAAACCTTCACTGACGCTGATTCTGTGGTTCCGTTGCTTGACATTGTTTGAAACCCAACAGCACGGCTCATACGTTGGAGAACCCTCCAGAGAACAGACAGAAATCTTCTGAAAATGTTTTTCTAAATTCAGGAGAAATCTAATGATCTTTTAATGTTCTCTAAAAGTTCTTCTGTTCTTATTCTCTGCAAGTTTCAAAGAACTGGTCTCTGAAATGTTCTGAGTAAATGTTCATTAGATCAGGACATCGAGGACATTAGTTCCTTCAATGTTCTATAAAATGTTCTATTAAATTTAATACATCATCGCATTGTTTCACTTTGTCACAGGAACGTTCTGGAATCATTTTCTAACGTCAGGAGAATCTCCCAGACACTTCTATATAATGTTCTCTCCATAATCGCTGTCCCAGAATGTTCCCTCTGGGTTCCTGAGTCCGGAACCTCCGTCCAGTGTTTGGAGAATGTTGTTAGAATGTTCCTGCGAGGAACATGGGTCCTATACATTCTAACCAGAGAGCTGTGTTTGGTTGTGGGAACATCAATGTTCTTCTCAGAACGTCCTCTCCTAGTTTTACAATAAGGGAACGTTCCTGGGAGGTTATGTTCATTGATAATTCTAGTACATCATATTGTACTGGATGTGTTCTGTTGGAAGAAACGTTCTGCTCTCCGAAGAGGATCCTAAAGGTTCTGCTTTGGTTCCATACGTACCACCCACTGAGCACGTTCGGATTAAGCCCCTGCAGAACGTTGTCTCTGTGCAGAAACCTCCAGGAAATGTTAACTCCAGGTTCTCCTGAAGAGACGGTGGAGAACACATTAGTGTTGATGGAACAGGATGTGGAGTCCTGGGATTTAATCAATGAATCTGGAACATTAGTGGAACATTAGAGAGAGTAGTCGCAGAGTCGATCGGGTTTCTGATGATGTTTACGCTGTAAAACGTCTCATGTTAACATCGTCCTTCAGTGTTCAAGTGTGTGTGAGCGCGTATACAACATGCAACACAACATGAGAAGAGTAAACAACCACAACACGACCAGTGTCCTCAGCTCTGTCACACTAACACTTGTTTCCAGTCGTGTTAAACATGGACGAGTTAGAAGGAAGAGAGATGATGTCTTCTTCTTCTTCTTCTTCTTCTTCTTCTTCGTTTGCTTTATTGTCGGCTGGCAACCAGCGTCAAGGTGCATCACCGTGCACCAATCAAGTCAGATCAAGTCAGGTCAAGTGTTTTCAATGTAGCACATCAACGTAAGCTTCATGAACAATAAATAAAGAAGCGACACAGAGTGAATGTTAAAAAGATAAAAAGTCAACGTGTGATTCAGCAGAAACGTGTTTGTTCGGACCAGAAATCAGGGATGAAGCTGCTCTGTGATAAAGGGTGGGGTCAGATAACTGTGTGTGTGTGTGTGTGTGTGTGTGTGTGTGTGTGTGTGTGTGTGTGTGTGTGTGTGTGTGTGTGTGTGTGTGTGTGTGTGTGTGTGTGTGTGTGTGTGTGTGTGTGTGTGTGTGTGTGTGTGTGTGTGTGTGTGTTAATCCAATAACTCCTGCTCTGTTGGCTGAGCTCATTCTTCTTCTGCTCTTTCTGGAACTCTCTGTCCTGCAGGAGTTCGGCTCACATGGTTTGTTCTGTCTAAATCAGCTGCTCTGTGTCTGAACGGATTTAATCTGGGTTTGAATTAGTCTGAAAAACAGATTCTCTCTATTTTCACTTTGAGTCCTTAACACACCTGAGTGTGACATCACTTCCTGATGAGGTCATCAACTCTGATGTCCTCCACTGATAAATCAGAGAAATTAGAGCGAGCAGAACTTCATGGAGATACGTGTCCTTCAGTATCACAGTCAGTTCAACTACTGTGTGTGTGTGTGTGTCTGTGTGTGTGTGTGTGTGTGTGTGGCAGGTGTCCTCCCAAACGTAGAGGGACACACGTGTGTTGTTCCCTCAGCTGTGACTGTCAGGCTGTGAGGAATGTTCGAAGGTATTTCAGTCATTTGTTCAGCAGCTGCATTCGTATAATGATAAACCGTTGTTCTGTGTCACAGACTGAGCCCCAATCCTTCTCATTAGTTTGTCTAATAACATGTACAATGGTGAATCTTTGTTCAAAAATATAACATCATAAATGATTTTAATAAATTAATTTAGTCTAATATAAATATAGAGACTTGCTAAGCTAGATGCTAAACTAGGCTCACTCAAGACTTTGTGTTTAATTAGTGTTTTTTTTTTAGAACTGTGAGGCGGAGTCAGTCAGTCAGTCCCCCCCTCAGCTGTCCGAGGGGGGGGGGGTGACATGAACTTACACAAACCCAGAGGGGGAGGGTGGGGGGCACTAACACTTCCTGTCCCCCTCCCATACTCACACACACTTTCACTGGGAAACTTTATTTCTATCTGCTTCTTTTCCAGTAACATGTTTTTTTTTCTCCAATATTTTTCACTTCTCTGTTTGATGTAAAATGATGGTTAATATTTAATCAGATTTAAAGGTTCAGTGTGGAGAATGTAGTGACATCTAGTGGTGAAGTGTCATGTTGCAGCTGAACACGCCTCACCTCAACCCCCCCCCCCCCCCCCCCCCCCCCTTCCAAACATGAAGGAGAACCTGTGGTAGCATCAGTCATCATAAAAACTCAAAAGGTTTAGTTTGTCCAGTCTGGGCTGCTGTAGAAAACATGGCTGCCTCCTGATGTAAATATAAAGAATTTAAACTTAAATGGATGAAACAAGTGAAAACATCTCTAGGATTGTTTTATATTCAGTTTCTGTCAGTGGATCCTTCCACCTGAACCTTGAATGATGCCACACGTTAATGATCAGTTACTCAGCAGCAGCTCATGATCCAGATGAAACCTCGTCGTTCCACTTCTGACCTCTGACCTGTTTGTCTTTGACACAAGCTCTTCTTGTTCCAACGCTCGTTCACCGTGTTGATGGCGTGTGGTCTAATGTGAGGGGGTGGAGTCACGACAGTTTTCCACTGTCAGACTACGTCGTAGTATTTAGTTGCTGTACCTTTCTGACCTCTGACCTCTGTCCTCCTGAGACGCTGCTGCTGTCGACTCTCAGACGGCTCCATTTCCATCATCTAGCAGAGGATTCTGGGAAGTCATGTCCATTAATGGACTGTGTCCCTCAGGACGTCTTATGAGTTCAGTAATGGCCCCTGCTGCTGCTCAGTCCAATAACTCTGATATGATTGAACTTCACTTCCTGAAACTCATCAGTCTAAATACTACATTACCCATGAGCCTCTGCTGCTGTTGATCCAAATTTAAAGCCCCTTGATCAAACATTTTCCAAAAATGTTCCATCGTGAAAAGAAACTGAATTATCACATAGGTTTTCATACATATATGAATGAATGTAAACCTATGAACAAATACACAACCATACACGTGTGGACACACAAAACACAGAGCTGTCAGAGCTGTTGTGTCCAGCAGGAGGAGCTCTGAGTCGCAGAAGATAGTTCTTTATTAATTCCATTGGGGTGAAATGTTCTGTTTTAATTACAGATAGTAACAATATAAACAGGAGTTCATATAAAATGAAATTGTTCTGACAGCAGCAGGAAGTAAAGACCTGCAACCTCAAGAATTCAACGTCCACATGTGTGTAAACATCTGGAAACATGTGGACGTGATGTTAATGTGTCACACTCTGGACATGAGTGGAAAACGTTGTGGTGATGCTCCGACGCAGGATCCTCTGAACTCTGACCCTTTTCCCTTTTCTCTCATCAAACGATCAATAATTAATCAAATCAAAATAAAATAATGTTTAGTTTCAGCTCAAGTAGATTTTTATAAAAACAAAGTTTCACAACTGTTTGAACTGTTCAAATAAAAAGCATTAGTACTAGTTTCCCCTCCATTAACTTCCTGTCTGTGTGCTGTCGCAGGTCTTGGCCTATAGCTGCCGATGTGGACGTGTCCTCGCTGACATTGAGGCGTTGTCAGAGGTGAACGGTCATGATGACGACGGTGGCCGCCGAGTACGACCACATGGAGCTGCAGCAGCAGTACAGCAGCAGCAACGACACGGTCAACAACCGCTGGGACGACGACTGGGACAATGAGAACAGCTCGGCCCGCCTGTTCGAGCGCTCCCGCATCAAGGCGCTCGCAGGTAGGAACCAGTCCACCTTAACCAACCATGTGCTCGTCACTGGACCCTGATTGGCTCCAGGCTGTGATGTCATAACTCCTGCAGCTGAATGTTCAATGTTTCTGAATGTTTGATCCACACACTGTAAAAAAGAGGAACGACAATGAAGCCAAAACATCGCCCCCTGGTGTCTGGCTGCTGTACAGGTCACAAACTCCGCCTCCTCCAAGTTAGCAGATGGGACAAGGACCAAACAAATAAATCAGTGTAGACGTTAAATACATTACAAACAAATACACACAAGATTTTACACTTTGTAGGAAGTGTGTGTGTGTGTGCGCGTGTGCGTGTGCGTGTGTGTGTGTGTGTGTGTTACAGGATGTTTGTTTGTCTGGAATGTGAATGAACAATAGAGGGAAACACCCCCTCCCCTTCACACCCTTAGTGACATCATTGTCAAGCTGCAAAGTCATTGGCTGATTTGTGTGTTTCCCCTCCTCAACACACACACACACACACACATACACACACTCTCTACACTGTACAAAAAAGTTATATTATATTACTGTTATATTTAATTACATTTAAATTTGTCCAGAAAATGAAAAAAATAACACTTTCAAAATAACACAAATGAAAACATAAATAAAAGTAGAAACAGAGTTTAATCCTCAGCTGTGATGTCATGATGATGTCACAGATCCTGAATTACTCAACATCCACAGAACCACCCCTTTAATTTTTACTTCAATTATTTTTAACAGTGTATTTTTACAGAGAAGGGGGGGGGCTTTCCCCCTTTGTATGCAGTGGGCGGGGCTTGTGTGTGTGGAGTGTGTGTGTTCTGGAGGGAATCAGTAAAGTCCGTCAGCAGCAACAAAAACGAGCAGCAGAAGAAGAATGAGCGGCTGAAGCTGCTGATGCTGGGCAGGGCTGGAGACACACACACATCAGACACACACATCAGACACACACATCAGACACACACACATCAGACACACACATCAGACACACACACATCAGACACACACGCATCAGACACACACACGTTGCGCTCGGCGTCACTCTGACCTCTGGACTCTTTTCTTTCACCTCCTGAAACACGAGGACGTTTTTCTCTTAGTTTTATTCTTTTGAAAAAATAACGTGAGGTTTTTCCGATGATCTTTTTTTCTCTGTGACACAGAATTTTTTTTTTTTTTCCTTTGAATGAAAAAAAAAATCATTTTGGATTTCCTGGTTCTTTTCAGCTGGTTTTCAAAGCAGCTGAATTTATTTAATTTAAGAGGAAAGTTTGAACTTTATGAAGAATTGTCTTTGTTTCCATGAGACTGAAACTCTTTGATCTGATCTGAGGACGTCTCCTTGTCTGTTGGATTTATCTTTATCTGGAGTTTTGTCTCTACACATAGAAACACACACACACACACACACACACACAAACGTTGTGGATATTTGGGCAGTGATGGAGGAGGAGTGGGCGTCGTTGGAGTCGGCTCAGCTCAACTACAATCAGCTGGAGGGACGATTCAAACAGCTGCAAGGTGAGAAGACGAGTCAGATCCACCAGAGGTCAGAGGTCAGAGGTCCATCATGCCCCCCCGAGACAAATCTGAGGGTTTATAAGATAATTGGTGTGTGTGTGTGTGTGTGTGTGAGAGAGAGTGTGTGTGCATGGCCTGCATCAGTTTTAAAGAACATTACGTCAGTTTTAATTGATGGTGGCGCCAGAGGAAACGTGTTTTTCTAGTTCATCCTGAGGGGAACACGAACGCTGCTGATGGCATCTCTCAGCTGAAGCTGTATCATGTGACCTGTAAAGTCAGACTGACGCCTCTGAGGTTGGCAAGACCCACGTTCTCAAACGTCTCAGGAGGCCTATGGCGCCGCTCGCGTCAAAGCAACGTGAACCTGGTGGATTTGTGTGATCAGGATTTGAAGTGCTGCAGGTTCTGGTCTCTGATGTAACTGACCCGGGGCCCTGGAACCTGATGAGGTCCAAGCTGATCCCAGGGGCCTCTTCGTCATGATTAGTTTTTAGATGAGTTTTATCGAAAGAGGGACCAAGCTTTTATTTTGTATCAACTTCCTGTGTGGTGTGTAGCGGGATGTGGAAATCTGGTTGATCAACAATCAATATGTATTCTGTCAATGGGCGGAGCCTGGTTCGACCTGGAGGTGATGAACAGGAAGGAGGATTCATGCATTAAAAGTACATAAATATGAAAGTGTTGCTCAGGTTGCGTCCGACTATGGGGAGTGGCTGCTGATTGGATCTTTGGACGAAGGAAACGCTTTACGCCTCACATCCTGTTTCCTCTGGGTCAAAGGTCAAACACCAAAATAACTCTTAAAGAGACAGAGAGACAGAAATATGAATCAGATCACATTCTTATAATTATTTATATTTATAAGCATGTGGTTAAAGCTGATGATGGACACACGACTGATAAAGATGTCGTGTGTGTGTGTGTGTGTGTGTGTGTGTTTATTGATTATATGTTTCAGGAAATCCTGTAAAGTGACAAAATGTTGAAAATGAAAATGCAAAACTGTCTTTACTGTGTGTGTGTGTGTGTGTGTGTGTGTGTGTGTGTGTGTGTGTGTGTGTGTGTGTGTGTGTGTGTGTGTGTGTGTGTGTGTGTGTGTGTGTGTGTGTGTGTGTGTGTGTGCAGATGAGCGGGAGGCGGTGCAGAAGAAGACCTTCACTAAATGGGTCAACTCTCACTTGTCCAGAGTCTCGTGCAGAATCACTGATCTTTACATGGATCTGAGAGACGGACGAATGCTCATCAAACTGCTGGAGGTTCTGTCAGGAGAGAGACTGGTGAGACACAAACAATCAATACACACACACACACCTGTCAGGAGAGACACACAACAGACACACACTAGGCGTGGTCTCAGCTCTGAACCAGTCTTCTACTTCCTGTTTTCTGTGTTTGCATTTGGAGGCGGGGGAGTCGTTGACCTTGTGACTGTGTTCAGGCGTCCTGATGAGACGTCCATGTGCCGACCCAGCGTCCGTCCCCAGGGGACGCTCGTTTACTCCACTTCCTGTGTTGAACACCTCTTTACCAACCACACGTCCAAAATGTCTTCGTCTCTTGCTGTGAGAATACGTAGAGATCGAACGAGTTCGCTAACCGTCCTCAGGTTAATCAGCGGTGATTGATTATCAATCATGAATCAAACATTTACTGATTAGAGTTATAAGACATCAGGAAGAAGAACCTGTGTGGAGCAGACACAGATGTTGTCCAGACACCTCCCAAAACATCTTGATCGCCCCCTGGTGTCTGGCTGAAGTATAGGTCATAAACCCCTCCTCCTCCATGTTAGCAGATGGGACTACAGATGTAGACGAGAAGGTTTCTGTTATTTCAGGTCGTTCTTATCTCACTGATCAGTTTGGTTTTAATTATTTATTTGATGATATAAAAACGTTCTGAGACGTCATGATTGACAGCTGAGACTGACTCCTGATTGGTCATCATCCTCCTCTCTCCAGCCGAAGCCGACCAAAGGTCGGATGCGTATCCACTGTCTGGAGAATGTGGACAAAGCTCTGCAGTTCCTGAAGGAGCAGCGGGTTCACCTGGAGAACATGGGATGTCACGACATTGTGGACGGAAACCACCGACTGACGCTCGGCCTCATCTGGACAATCATCCTCCGCTTCCAGGTAAGGGGGGCGGGTGGAAGGGGGGTCTCTAACAGGTCACACCTCCTGATGTGATGCAGTCATGTCACATCCTTTAAAAATGAGGTTGAATTCATGAATTCTCATCTCGAGCCCTCCTGACTCCGCCCTGTTCTGACATCATAAGACAATTAACCAATCAAATCAAACAAAGATAAAAACCTGAAGTGTAATTCCTCTGATAAATCAGTACAGTCATTTTTTATAGTGTCAGCAGGCGCCACGCCTCCTGGAGGACTCTGACCTCTGTGATTGGTCGAGCTCCTCTGTCAGTTATTTACCTGCAGGGTAAAGTCCACCCCGGTTCATGTTTTACTGACACCACACTGTCGTCATGGAGACACAGAACAGGGAGATCCTGGATCAGCCTTTGACCCTTTCCTGACTTACATGGCTCTGAACCAATCAGCTGCCACTTCCGCCAATAAAATCCTCCAATCAGAGCTTGTGACCTCACTCTGTCTCCATGGCAACATCAGGAAGTGTAACGTGTGAACAGGTGGAGGTGTGACAGGTGGAGGTGTGACAGGTGGAGGTGTGACAGGTGGAGGTGTGACAGGTGGAGATGTGACAGGTGGATGTGTGACAGGTGGAGTCAGACAGGTGGAGATGTGACAGGTGGAGGTGTGACAGGTGGAGATGTGACAGGTGGAGGTGTGACAGGTGGAGGTGTGACAGGTGGAGTCAGACAGGTGGAGGTGTGACAGGTGGAGTCAGACAGGTGGAGGTGTGACAGGTGGAGTCAGACAGGTGGAGGTGTGACAGGTGGAGTCAGACAGGTGGAGGTGTGACAGGTGGAGGTGTGACAGGTGTGACAGGTGGAGGTGTGACAGGTGGAGGTGTGACAGGTGGAGGTGTGACAGGTGGAGGTGTGACAGGTGGAGGTGTGACAGGTGGAGGTGTGACAGGTGGAGTCAGACAGGTGGAGGTGTGACAGGTGGAGTCAGACAGGTGGAGGTGTGACAGGTGGAGTCAGACAGGTGGAGGTGTGACAGGTGGAGGTGTGACAGGTGTGACAGGTGGAGGTGTGACAGGTGGAGGTGTGACAGGTGGAGGTGTGACAGGTGGAGGTGTGACAGGTGGAGTCAGACAGGTGGAGGTGTGACAGGTGGAGGTGTGACAGGTGGAGGTGTGACAGGTGGAGGTGTGACAGGTGGAGTCAGACAGGTGGAGGTGTGACAGGTGGAGGTGTGACAGGTGTGACAGGTGGAGGTGTGACAGGTGTGACAGGTGTGACAGGTGGAGGTGTGACAGGTGTGACAGGTGTGACAGGTGGAGGTGTGACAGGTGTGACAGGTGGAGGTGTGACAGGTGGAGGTGTGACAGGTGTGACAGGTGTGACAGGTGGAGGTGTGACAGGTGGAGGTGTGACAGGTGGAGGTGTGACAGGTGTGACAGGTGTGACAGGTGGAGTCAGACAGGTGGAGGTGTGACAGGTGTGACAGGTGTGACAGGTGGAGGTGTGACAGGTGGAGGTGTGACAGGTGTGACAGGTGTGACAGGTGGAGGTGTGACAGGTGGAGGTGTGACAGGTGGAGGTGTGACAGGTGTGACAGGTGTGACAGGTGGAGTCAGACAGGTGGAGGTGTGACAGGTGTGACAGGTGTGACAGGTGGAGGTGTGACAGGTGTGACAGGTGGAGGTGTGACAGGTGGAGGTGTGACAGGTGGAGGTGTGACAGGTGGAGATGTGACAGGTGGAGGTGTGACAGGTGGAGGTGTGACAGGTGGAGATGTGACAGGTGGAGATGTGACAGGTGGAGGTGTGACAGGTGGAGATGTGACAGGTGGAGATGTGACAGGTGGAGATGTGACAGGTGGAGGTGTGACAGGTGGAGATGTGACAGGTGGAGATGTGACAGGTGGAGGTGTGACCGATGTGACAGGTGGAGGTGTGACAGGTGTGATGTTGTGTCTCTTAAGATCCAGGACATCAGTGTGGAGACTGAAGACAACAAAGAGAAGAGATCAGCTAAAGACGCTCTGCTGCTGTGGTGTCAGATGAAGACGGCAGGGTGAGACACAATATATACAAAGTACACACACTGTACACACTGTACACACAATAAGCACAATATATACAAAGTACACACACTGTACACACTGTACACACAATAAGCACAATATATACATGTTTCCGCTGGTAACAACTGTGTAGTAGCCCGTCACACTAAAGATTTGACAGTGCGACTAATTCTTTTGCTTGTTTCTTGTGCGTCAAACATTTAGCTGGTTCATCGCTTCTCTCACCTCCCCTTCATTCAGAGGGCGGGGTTTACACTCACACACAGGCCCTGGCCCCGCCCCCACGCACTCACACACAGGCCCTGGCCCCGCCCCCACTTACTCACACACAGGCCCTGGCCCCGCCCCCGCGCACCCACACACAGGACCTGGCCCCGCCCCCACACACAGGCCCCGCCCCCACACACTCACACACACAGGCCCCGCCCCCATGTACTCTCACACACAGGCTCCGCCCCCACACACTCACACACATGCCCTGACCCCGCCCCCACACACTCACACAGGCCCCGCCCCCATGCACTCACACACAGGCCCCGCCCCCCCCCCCCACACACACAGGCCCTGGCCCCGCCCCCACGCACTCACACACAGGCCCCACCAAATATTGCTTTGATTGTGGTCTATTTTTTTATTTATTCAGGGTATTTTACTATTTTGAATTCAAATGTCAGACTGAATATTCTTAAGGATTAAACATTCATTGCTCTTTTAAAGGGTGAACTTCCATTGTTATGCTCTAATATTGTATCAGTGGTATAAAATGGTTTCAAAGTGATGATAATTACATCATTTATCACAATAATTTCTGTGACAAAATATCGTCCAACACATTTTGTTGTGACAGACTTTAATATTTATAACAAAGTGAGATATTTCCTTGTTCAGTTTACAGCTTTAGTTCTCCGAGAATTTCTTTCATATCCAAGCACATTACAATGAAATATCCTGAACTGAATCCATATGTACAACAACCCCCCCCCCGCACCAAACCTCTTGATCCACAGGCAACACTGCATGATATACACACTGTGTGTGTGTGTGTGTGTGTGTGTGTATGAGTGTGTGTGTGTGTATGAGTGTGTGTGTGTATGAGTGTGTGTGTGTGTGAACAGATGTGATGGTGCAGCAGCAGAACGCTGTGACATCATCGTGTTGATTCTTTTCAGGTATCCCAACGTGAACATTCACAACTTCAGCACCAGCTGGAGAGACGGAATGGCGTTCAACGCTCTGATCCACAAACACAGGTGACGTCCTCATCTTCATCATCTTCATCATCGACTGCTCTGTGTCGTCACCTCGGGTGTTTTTGTTTTAAAATTTAATCCATTTTTTCAGGCCTGATCTGATCGACTTTGACAAACTGAAAAAATCCAACGCTCACTACAACCTGCAGAACGCTTTCAACCTGGCAGAGCAACACCTGGGCCTCACCAGGCTGCTGGACCCCGAGGGTGAGACCCCGCCCACAGCACGAGGACCTACACATACAGGGTCTCCACCCACAGGAGAACACACCCACACTCACAGAGGCCCCACCCACATACAGAAACCCCGCCCATACAACTGTCGTGTGCGAGCGGCGTTAAAGTCACATGTCCCAGTCTGACACACATGAACCAATGATGTTTGGGTTTCAGACATCAGCGTGGACCATCCTGATGAGAAGTCAGTCATCACCTACGTGGTGACGTATTATCACTATTTCTCTAAGATGAAGGCTCTGAAGGTGGAGGGCAAACGCATCGGAAAGGTCAGTGAAAGCACCGTGTGTGGGGGGGCACAAAGAGACGCTATGTACGTCGTCTCACATGTTCCTGCTCTGTTGTTTTTTTTGTCCAGGTTCTGGACAACGCCATCGAAACGGAGAAGATGATCGAGAAGTACGAGTCTCTGGCGTCAGACCTGCTGGAGTGGATCGAACAGACCATCATCATCCTCAACAACAGGAAGTTCGCCAACTCTCTGGTCGGAGTCCAGCAGCAGCTCCAGGCCTTCAACACCTACCGCACCGTGGAGAAACCTCCAAAGTTAGAACCTCTAACTTCACTTGACCTCTGACCCCTGTCCTCTTCCATATCCCCTGTCCAGTCCGCCCCATCAAACCCATAACTGCTGCAGTCACTGACAGACTTCCTGCAGGAGTTGTTCAAATCCATCAGTTTGATATTGTCATGAAAATGTCGTGTACATCCTGTAACTCCACCTCCTCACTCTCTCATCCTTCTCGGCCGTGGTGTCTCTCATTTCCTCAGGTTCACAGAGAAGGGAAACCTGGAGGTTCTTCTCTTCACCATCCAGAGTAAGATGAGAGCCAACAACCAGAAGGTCTACATGCCCCGAGAGGGAAAACTCATCTCTGACATCAACAAGGTCAGAGCTGCTCCGAGACACATGGACCTCAAGGAACGACTTCTAATCAACTGTCTTTATTCACCAGCTGACTGGCGTTCACTGTTTTGATTGTTGAAGTAACATTACTGTTCATTAACAACTTTATAAAGAAGCGTTCTGATGTTTGTCTGTGCTCGTCAGGCCTGGGAGCGACTGGAAAAGGCCGAGCACGAGAGGGAGCTGGCTCTGAGGACGGAGCTCATTCGTCAGGAGAAACTGGAACAACTGGCCAGACGCTTCGACCGCAAAGCGGCCATGAGAGAGACCTGGCTCAGTGAGAACCAGAGGCTGGTGTCACAGGTAAGAGGACACACAGCAGGTGGTCATCAACTGCAGCTGAAGGCAGACTGCGCGAGGTTCTGTAACGACGCCCAGACTTTTATCTTTTAACAAATAATTGTGGGGCCATTTGATAAAGTGACAATGTCTCCTCTTCTCCCTCTAGGACAACTTTGGATTCGACCTTCAGGCTGTCGAGGCGGCCACCAAGAAGCATGAGGCAATTGAGACAGACATTTCAGCATACGAGGAGCGTGTCCAGGCTGTGGTTGCCGTAGCGAAGGAGCTGGAGGCGGAGCACTACCACGACATCAAACGCATCACTGCCAGGAAGGACAATGTGATCCGGCTGTGGGAGTATCTGCTGGAGCTGCTGAAGGCCCGCAGACTCCGGCTGGAGATGAACCTGGGTCTGCAGAGAGTCTTCCAGGAGATGCTGTACATCATGGACTGGATGGATGAAATGAAGGTACCGATGACCAGGGAGACGGTAGATTTTTTTATCAGAGAAGAAAATGGATTTCTGTGCATCTAGTGCAGAGACAGGTGGAGGATGAGTTTAGACGGGAACCAGGGGGTAACTTCTTTGTAACAATCATCTTGAGCGAGAAGCTGATCGAGCTCGTAACTGTGCGTCTTCGTTTTGTCTGTTTTCCAGATGCTACTGCTGTCCCAGGATTATGGGAAGCATCTGTTGGGTGTGGAGGACTTGCTGCAAAAACATGCCCTGGTGGAGGCCGACATCGGCATCCAGGCTGACCGGGTGAAGGCGGTCACCACAAACGCTAACAAGCACTCCGGCAACGACAGTGGTGAGCAGTGGTAGCAACATCTGTCCTCAAAGAGTTCTTCTCTAAATTATTATAAAATGACTTTGTTTTTTACTTTGATGAGGCCAAGCAGTGAATGTCTCTCTCCATAGTGGATGGTAAAAGGAGTCAACATTTAAAATGATTTCACAGCAGCTATAATGGTTAAGTGATGATAATGGTCTTCCTGTCCAGGCTACAAACCCTGCGACCCTCAGGTCATCCAGGACCGAGTTTCCCACCTTGAGTTTAGCTACCAGGAGCTGATCCAGCTGGCTGCCGAGCGTCGCGCCCGCCTGGAGGAGTCCCGTCGCCTCTGGAAGTTCTACTGGGAAATGGCTGAGGAGGAGGGCTGGATCCGTGAGAAGGAGCAGATCCTTTCTTCTCTCGAACATGGCAAGGACCTGACAGGGGCGCTGCGCCTCCTCAGCCAGCAGCGTGCTCTGGAGGATGAGATGACCGGCCGCGCTGGACACCTCCACCACACCATTGCTGAGGGCCAAGCCATGGTAGAGGCCGGTCACTTTGGTGCCACTAGGATTCAGGAGCGTATTGCTGACCTGCAGGCTCAGTGGACGGCACTGGAGCAGCTGGCAGCAGCGAGGAAGAAGAGGCTGGAGGAGGCTCTGGCCCTGCACCAGTTTCAGACTGACGCAGATGATGTTGATGCCTGGACGTTAGATGCCTTGCGCATTGTCTCCAGTGGAGAGACGGGCCATGATGAGTTCTCCACCCAGGCGCTGGTCAGGAAACATAAGGATGCAGCAGCAGAGGTAGTTAGCTACCGGCCAGTCATCGACCTACTTCACGAGCAGGCTACCTCCCTGCCCAAAGAGGAGGCGGAGTCAGAGGAGGTGCGTGGTCGTCTGGCCGGCATTGAGGAGCGCTATAAGGAGGTGGCTGAGCTGACAAAGCTGAGGAAACAGGCGCTGCAGGATGCTCTGGCGCTCTATAAGATGTTCAGTGAAGCCGACGCATGTGAGGTGTGGATCGATGAGAAGGAGCAGTGGCTGAACAGCTTGGAGATCCCTGAAAAACTGGAAGACCTTGAGGTTATACAGCACAGGTAGGACCAGAGGTTCTGTACATCTGTTGTGATACGTCTTCTTGAGCCAGATCTGTACTCAGGTGGAATATCCTCTGCAGGTTTGAGAGTCTAGAGCCAGAGATGAACAACCAGGCGTCTCGTGTCGCTGTGGTGAACCAGATCGCCCGGCAGCTGATGCATAATGGTCACCCAAGTGAAAAGGACATCAAGACCCAGCAGGACAAACTGAACAACAGGTACAGACTGGTGTACCATGAAATAACCGATGGTGTTTTATTAATATAAAAACAAAAAATAAAGTAAATAAATCTATTTATCTACAATGTAAACATCCTGAAACTTAAAGCATGGTTGTAGTTTTGGACAGTGACGATCCTCTCCTCTGCCTACAGGTGGAGTCAGTTCCGTGACCTGGTGGACCAGAAGAAGGAGTCCCTGAACTCTGCTCTGGGTGTGCAGAACTACCACCTCGACTGCAACGAGACCAAGTCCTGGATCAAAGAGAAGACCAAGGTCATCGAGTCCACGCAGGAGCTGGGCAACGATCTCACTGGTGTCATGGCCCTGCAGCGTAAACTGACCGGTATGGAGCGTGACTTGGCTGCCATCGAGGACAAATTGGGTGACCTGCGCGGTGAGGCCCAGCGGCTGGCAGAGGAGCACCCCGACCAGGCTAAGGCCATCACAGGCCGTCTGGCTGAGATCAATGCTGTCTGGGAGGAAATGAAGAACACACTGAAGAACCGTGAGGAGTCTTTGGGTGAGGCCCGGAAGCTGCAACAGTTCTTGCGTGAGCTGGACGATTTCCAGTCGTGGCTCTCCCGCACTCAGACCGCCATCGCCTCAGAGGACATGCCCAACACGCTGGCTGAGGCAGAGAAGCTGATGGCTCAGCATGAAGGCATCAAGAACGAGATCCAGAACTATGAGGAGGACTACCAGAAGATGCGGGACATGGGGGAGATGGTGACTCAGGGCCAGACAGACGCTCAGTACATGTTCCTGCGACAGAGGCTGCAGGCGCTCGACACCGGCTGGAACGAACTTCACAAAATGTGGGAGAACCGGCAGAACCTGCTGTCCCAGTCACATGCTTACCAGCTGTTCCTCAGGGACACGAAGCAGGCCGAGGCCTTCCTCAACAACCAGGTAAACTCTTAGATCTACTTCATTCACTCATAAACCTGCCTCAACATAGGGATTAGACTGACGAGGCAAACTTCTGGTTCGGATCCTTTGATTTGGTACAAAATCAAATGTTCACTCCATGTCTTCAAATTATTCTTGTAATTTCATTGTCTTCAGAAAACATTAACTACCACCATCAGCACATAATGTCAACTTGGTCCACCTGATGCAGATCTTATCTTATGGATCAGTTGTCCTGATTCAATTCCTGTTCCCCAGCAGATGAACCCTTTGGATTTGAGTGACTTCATTAGCTGTCCTTCTCCTTACAGGAGTACGTCCTGGCTCACACTGAGATGCCCTCTACTCTGGAAGGTGCCGAGGCCGCCATCAGGAAGCAGGAGGACTTCATGACCACCATGGACGCCAACGAAGACAAGATCAACGGTGTGGTGGAGGCCGGCAGGCGCCTGGCGAGCGACGGGAACATTGACGCCGAACGTATCCAGGAGAGAGTCGCCTCCATTGACGAAAGGTAGCCATCAGCTCCATTTTACAGCTGAGAGACGTTTAATGAAACAACTCGAAGAAGAAGCTTCAATAAAGACACAACACAAAGTCTGTTAAGTTCTGGAGCTTTCATTAATATCACTTGATCTTCCTCAGCAGATCAGTTTGCACAGTTTCATCGTAGATCTTTGAGTGTCCATGTTTTCTTAAATGACGTCTTGTGCGTAATGTAATCAGATGAAAAACATCTTCTAATGAAGATCATGTGATCCATATCATCTGTAAATAATGAAATCTTCATCCAATCAGAATCCAGGATCTGAGATGTTTCTGTGTTTCAGGCATAAGAAGAACAGGGAGGCTGCTGTGGAGCTGCTGATGAGACTGAAGGACAACAGAGACCTGCAGAAGTTCCTGCAGGACTGTCAGGAGGTCAGTCTCATCTCTACACTTTACACATGCAGAGGATGAACCCTTTAGGTTCCAATGAACACCTTGTGTTTGTGTGCAGCTGTCTCTGTGGATCAACGAGAAGATGCTCACAGCGCAGGACATGACGTACGACGAGGCCAGGAACCTACACAGCAAGTGGCTGAAGCACCAGGCCTTCATGGCCGAACTGCAGTCCAATAAAGAGTGGCTGGACAAGATCCAGAAGGTACTGAGCGTCCTTCCTGTTACAGCGAACGGATCAACACTGTTCTACTAAACCAAACCTTAACTGGGTCTGCAGCATCTAGTACATTCGAGTCAGCAATCGAAAGAATCGATGACCACTAGAAAACAGAACATCTGATTTTGAATCCACTACAAAAAGTGGAATTCATGTATTTTCCACCTGGGCTGTATGTGTGGCTGAGTTAATGGATGGTACTTGGAAGATTTGGAGTCGGAGCAGTAGGTGGTCTCCACACGGCAGCGCTGGCTACAGTTTCATCTTGAGGTGTAACGGTGACAGTCCACTTTCACCTATGAAAGGCTCACATTTTTCCTCTGGGTCTTTGCTCAGTCCCTGGTAACATTCCCCATGTCACACTCAACTATAAGTCCATGAACCACGCAGCAACTCTTCATCCCTCCTCTGCTTGTTGGCACAGAAAATACCTTCTATATAATAATAATAATCTTTCAAGAAAGTAAAATGTGAATCAATCAGGGTGGTCACCGTTTCTATAAATCAAGTTCCAACAAATTCAACACAACACACAATTCATTTGAATGTATCCAAACCCCACTGGGTCCGTGTGTCTGCAGGAAGGCATGATGCTGGTGTCAGAGAAACCGGAGACGGAGGCGGTGGTGAAGGAGAAGCTGTCAGCGCTCCACGCCATGTGGGAGGAGTTAGAGTCGACCACGCAGACAAAGGCTCAGTGCCTGTTCGATGCCAACAAGGCCGAGCTGTTCACTCAAAGCTGCACCGACCTCGACAAGTGGCTCGTTGGTCTCGAGGGTCAGATCCAGTCTGACGACTACGGCAAAGATCTGACCTCTGTCAACATCCTGCTCAAGAAACAGCAGGTACAGTATCATCATTGGATGATTACTACAGAAATAAGGAATCACTATTTTTACTTGAGATACTTTTATTATTATATAAACCTTAGTCTGACTCGCCCCCTGGTGGAGCTGCAGCAGTAGTACCAGTCTGACTCTGACACCCCCCCCCCCCCCCCCCCCCTGCAGATGCTGGAGAACCAGGTGGAGGTGCGTCAGAAGGAGGTGGTGGAGCTGCAGAGCCAGGTGAAGGCTCTGGGTCAGGAGGTGAAGGACGCTGATGAGGTGGACGGGCGGAGGCAGCTGGTGGAGAGTAAGTTCCAGGAGCTGCTGGAGCCGCTGAGACGCCGCAGGAACTTCTTGGTGGAATCAAGAGAAGTTCACCAGTTCAACCGAGATGTTGAGGATGAGATTGTACGTAAAACTGAACCCGACTCGACCCACGTTTGGTCGATTGTTTTGTTAATATCAGAGCATTTCAGTTTTTAAATGAGTAACAAAATAAAAGTGTTATTTAAAAGATGAGGTTTCACTTTCAACACATCTTGTTGAAACTTTTGAGAACACCATCAGGTGCACTGTGTTATTACCAGCAGGAGTTCAGACTGATGTTGATGGTTTGTCTTCCAGCTGTGGGTTCAGGAGCGGATGCCTGTCGCCACGTCCACCGACCACGGACACAACCTGCAGACCGTCCAGCTGCTCATCAAGAAGAACCAGGTGGGAGAAACGCAATGTTCGAACTGTCGTCTCACTGAGCTGACACTCTGCAAGTTAACCACGTTCCCTGAGCACCTCCGTGCAGGTCACAGGTGTGAGGTCCAAGTGTTCTGATGTTCACCTGAGCTGAGGGATTGCCACAACTGTGCGTTTGTGTCCAAACCCTCACATGTTTAAACCATATGTGAAACTGTGCGTGTGAGACGAGCACGGAACACAAGCAGAACATTAGAAACATCCTTTCTGCTCCTCGTCACAGATGAGAACCTGTGACGAGTGCAAGCTCAACCCTCAGCCAGCAGGAGGCGCCGTCGGTTTCTGACTAGAAAAGATTTTTAAGATTAAGGTAATCCAAATGAGTCAAAAGACATCCGCAAGTAACAAGTAACATGCAATAATTAAGTGGAAGGAAGATAAAGAATATATAGAAATACAGAAACATATGAATGTAATTAAACTGGCATATAAAGTGTAAAGACAAGAAGAAATATTTGCAGTGAATGAATTGCACAGTTGAGACTTTTGAGCTTTCATCGTCCGTGTTGATAGAAAATGTCTGACGTGAGTTTACAGACGAAAATCCATTGCACGAGAGAAAGAGGCGTGTCTTCCTGTGTGACATCACCGTGGTCACACGGATCCTCGTGGATTTGTCATTACGGACGTGAACACGAACATCACAGAGTTGTAGTTGTTCTTATTCTACGTGCAGCATCTGGGCAAAATGATCTGAAGCTACATGGACATCACAGAGGAGCACGGATGTAGAAAATATAACCGGTGCAGGAGTTTGTTTTGACCTTTGACCTCTCTCTCTCTCTCAGACTCTGCAGAAGGAGACCCAAGGACATCAGCCTCGAATCGATGACATCCTGGAACGCAGTCAGAGCCTGCTGCGCGACGAGTCCTCCAACACCGACCTCATCCGTCAGCGTCTGGCCGAGCTGCAGCAGCTGTGGCGGCAGCATATGGAGGAGGCGGAGTGCCGACACGGCCGGCTGGAGGAGGCCCACAAGGCTCAGCAGTACTATTTTGACGCTGCCGAGGCCGAGGCGTGGATGAGCGAGCAGGAGCTGTACATGATGTCAGAGGAGAAGGCTAAGGTGGGGCGGGGCCGGGGCGTTGGATCCTACTCGACGGCTACGACACAATAACCAGCTTTGACGTCATCGGTTGTTTGTGTGTTTCAGGACGAGCTGAGCGCCGTCACCATGTTGAAGAAGCATCAGATTGTGGAGCTGGCGGTGGAGGACTACGCCGAGACCGTCCACCAACTGTCAAAGACCAGCCGAGGACTGGTGTCCGACGCACACCCAGAGAGGTACACACACCTGTGACCTGCTCCGTCACTGCAACACAATCAATCTGTCTGAACCAGTTCTCACCCCCCTGTGTGTGTGTGTGTGTGTGTGTGTGTGTGTGTGTGTGTGTGTGTGTGTGTGTGTGTGTGTGTGTGTGTGTGTGTGTGTGTGTGTGTGTGTGTGTGTGTGTGTGTGTGTGTGTGTGTGTGTGTGTGTGTGTGTGTCAGTGAGCGGATCAGCATGCGTCAGTCTCAGGTGGACAAACTTTACGCCGGCCTGAAGGACCTGTCTGAAGAGAGGCGTGGCAAATTGGACGAGAGGCTCCGCCTCTTCCAGTTGAACCGTGAGGTCGACGACCTCGAGCAGTGGATCGCTGAGCGGGAGGTGGTGGCCGGGTCACATGAGCTGGGACAGGACTACGAACACGTAACTGTACGTTTCCATGACAACTAGTTCTGATTCTAACACTGCCCCTGGTACCAGCTACTGACATAACCACAAACCATATGACCATACCAAGTCATATGTTAAAGAGCTCGAGCTAATGGCTAATCGATTTTTACGATGAATAATATAAGTAGCAGAAGTATTTGATCTGACCTTTGACCTCTTTCGTCTGTGCTCAGATGTTACAGGAACGTTTCCGGGAATTTGCCCGGGACACGGGGAACATCGGTCAGGAGCGCGTGGATGCTGTTAACCGTCTGGCGGACGAGCTGATCAATGCCGGGCATGGCGACGCTGCGACTGTGGCGGAGTGGAAAGACGGGCTTAACGAGGCCTGGGCCGACCTGCTGGAGCTCATCGATACCAGGACGCAGATCCTCGCTGCCTCCTTCGAGCTCCACAAGTTCTACAACGATGCGAAGGAGATCCTTGGGCGCATCCTGGACAAGCAGAAGAAGCTGCCGGAGGAGGTTGGACGAGACCAGAACACGGTGGAGACGCTGCAGAGGATGCACACCACCTTCGAACATGACATCCAGGCGCTGGGAACACAGGTGAGTCCCTCATGCTTTATGGGGATGCCTTCAGTTTATGGGGACATTGTTTTGGGAGCGTGAAGATGAATTTGAATAGAAACTGACATCATTTAAACCAGATTTCTGCATTAAACCTCATGATTCACATGTGGAGCATCACTGACCATCGTTATTGAACGGTTTTCATTTTAATTAGTGACACAAACATTGTTTTAATGACGGAACTCGTAAAGTTGACGTCATTCAGGTTTTTTACTTTCAGTTATTTTCTCTGATGTAGAATCTGTCGACATAGCAGCGGAATTAAGAATGTTAGCGTCATGCTAACGTGGCTGACTAGCTTCCTAGCTAATGCAAATAAATAAAAACAGACAATGCAGCTTCTCGTGAAAATTGTTTCAACTAAACTCCCCTGACATCATGTGACCTGTCCATTTGACCCTGTGTGGCAGGTGAGGCAGCTGCAGGACGATGCAGTCCGCCTTCAGTCGGCATATGCGGGCGACAAAGCTGACGACATCCAGCGGAGGGAGTGCGAGGTGCTGGTGGCCTGGAGGAGTCTGCTGGAGGCGTGCGACGGACGCCGGCTCCGCCTCCTCGACACCGGCGATAAGTTCAGGTTCTTCAGCATGGTCCGAGACCTGATGCTGTGGATGGACGACGTGATCCGACTCATCGAGGCCCAGGAGAAACCTAGGTACTGTTCACCCCACACTGAAAACGTGTCGTAAAGCAGAGCGGCGTTAAGTGACGCTGCTGCGTTCCTGTGTTTTTAGAGACGTGTCGTCAGTGGAGCTGCTGATGAACAACCATCAGGGCATCAAAGCCGAGATTGATGCCCGAAACGACAGCTTCACCGCCTGCATAGAGCTGGGGAAAGCCCTGCTCGCCCGAAAACACTACGCCTCTGAGGAGGTGAGGACGAGACGCTAAGTTCAAAAGTTTCAATGTTTGAAGTTTAAGTTTTTAATGTAAGAAATAAAAGATGAACATGTTTTATAATTTTACTAATTTATTTAGAAAATATTTTATCTTTATTTTGGAGATTTAACGAACTCGTCACTATAATAATTTCCTGTTACGTCACAGTGATGTGTCGAGTCTGAATCATGTGATTTCACAAATCAGTTGGCAAGTTTGTTCTCGTCTGTGATTGGACGACAGCAGCAGGTGAGTCACAGGTGAGTGATGACGGTGTGTGTTTCATTCAGATCAAAGAGAAGCTGCTGCAGCTGACGGACAAGAGGAAAGAGATGATTGACAAGTGGGAAGATCGATGGGAGTGGCTACGGCTTAGTAAGACTCCGCCTTCTCATAATTACATGATCAGTTGTCAATTAACGTAAAAAAAACCATTTTACATTGTTCATAAGAAAATTCTCTTCACATGTGACGTCATATTTTTGGAACGTCTCACGTTTTACAGCGGCGCCGCAGAGACGTTAGCTTTTCAGGTCGTCCGTCACTTTCTCGTGAACACGACGTCCTACAAGCAACGTGAGGGTTAAAAAAACAGTTTGACTTAAAGAAGAACTGACGTGAATATCAGGTTTTTTACTGTGAGGTCGTCCTGTGCTGCCGTCACATGACTCGTCAACAGTATCTAGTGGTTGTATAACCCCCCCCCCCCCCCCTCTCAGTCCTGGAGGTGCACCAGTTCTCCCGGGATGCTGGCGTCGCCGAGGCGTGGCTGCTGGGTCAGGAGCCCTACCTGTCCAGCAGGGAGATGGGACAGAGTGTGGACGAGGTGGAGAAACTCATCAAACGCCACGAAGCCTTCGAGAAGTCGGCCGCCACCTGGGAGGAACGTTTCTCGGCTCTAGAGCGACTGACCACGGTAATCGGAGAACGTTAATGTTCTTTTGTTTTTCATGTTTCACAAGTTTTTTTTTTCAGATTTAGAAATTTCGACAGATCTTTTGTTTCTGCTCTTAAAGTGACGACGTCTCATTAATCTGATTTAATTATAATAATATTATTATAATAACCTGTAATAATAGATATAATGTATATGAATAATCAAAGACCTGGCAGCTGATTGGTTGTGGATGGTTTCCTGTCATTTCTCTGTCACCAACATCGTCCAATAATAATCCAGGAAAATATAAAGGTCTTGGTGTATTTTGTCGTCATGCGGTTGGACGGTCTGAACGTCATGTGACAGGTGTGGTTCCCTCCAGCCAATCACAGCTGTGCATGTGTTTCAGTTGGAGCTGTTGGAGGTGCGGCGGCAGCAGGAGGAGGAGGAGCGCAGGAGGAAGCCGCCGTCTCCAGAGCCGCCGCTGATCCAACACGACGAGTCACAGCAGCACAGGTGAATACTCTGGAAGTGACGAGCAGAGCTCCGCTGTGATTGGTCCGTTCCATATAAACTGTGTTTCTCTTTGTCTCTGCAGCGGCGTCATCGTTCAGAACGGACTGGCGTCCGACCACGACTCTCCTCGGGTCAGTCTCCCCCTGTCAATCAATCACTGTCATAACGATGTCACTCTCAGTGAGGGATGGATGGTGGGAGAAAGGGAGGGAGGGAGGGAGGGATGGACGGAGGGATGATGGAGGGAGGAAGGGAGGGACGGAGGGGGGATGGAGGGAGGAAGGGAGGGGGGATGGAGGGAGGGAGGAGGAAGGGAGGGATGGAGGGATGGACGGAGGGAGGAGGAAGGGAGGGATGGAGGGATGGACGGAGGGAGGGGGGATGGAGGGAGGGAGGGAGGGGGGATGGAGGGAGGGATGGACAGAGGGAGGATGGAGGGAGGGAGGGAGGGGGGATGGAGGGAGGGATGGACAGAGGGAGGAGGAAGGGAGGGAAGGATGGACGGAGGGAGGATGGAGGGAGGGAGGGAGGGATGGACGGAGGGAGGATGGAAGGAGGAAGGGAGGGACGGAGGGGGGATGGAGGGAGGAAGGGAGGGGGGATGGAGGGAGGGAGGAGGAAGGGAGGGAGGGATGGACAGAGGGAGGAGGAAGGGAGGGATGGACGGAGGGAGGGGGGATGGAGGGAGGGAGGGGGGAGGATGGGGAAGGGAGGAAGGGATGGAGGGATGGAGGAGGGAGGATGGAGGGAGGGAGGGGGGAGGAAGGGAGGGAGGGATGGACAGAGGGAGGAGGAAGGGAGGGAAGGATGGACGGAGGGAGGATGGAGGGAGGAAGGGAGGGAGGGAGGGAGGGATGGACGGAGGGAGGATGGAGGGAGGAAGGGAGGGACGGAGGAGGGATGGACGGAGTGAGGGAGGGAGGGATGGAGGGAGGGAGAGGGGAGGATGGAGGGAGGATGGAGGGAGGAAGGGAGGGACGGAGGGGGGAGGGAGGGAGGGATGGACGGAGGGAGGATGGAGGGAGGAAGGGAGGGACGGAGGGGGGATGGACGGAGGGATGGACGGAGTGAGGGATGGATGGATGGACGGACGGAGGGAGGGATGGACGGAGGGATGGACGGAGTGAGGGAGGGAGGGATGGAGGGAGGGAGAGGGGAGGATGGAGGAAGGGAGGGATGGAGGGAGGGAAGGAGGGATGGACAGAGGGGGGGATGGATGGACGGAGGGAGGGAGGGAGGGAAGGAGGGATGGACAGAGGGAGGGAGGGGGGATGGAGGGAGGAGGAAGGGAGGGAAGGAGGGATGGACAGAGGGAGGGAGGGAGGGATGGACAGAGGGAGGGATGGAGGGAGGGAAGGAGGGAGGGGGGGGGGGATGGAGGGAGGAGGAAGGGAGGGAAGGAGGGATGGACAGAGGGAGGGAGGGAGGGATGGACAGAGGGAGGGATGGAGGGAGGGAGAGGGGAGGATGGAGGAAGGGAGGGAGGGAGGGAGGGAGGGAAGGAGGGATGGACAGAGGGGGGGATGGATGGACGGAGGGAGGGAGGGAGGGAAGGAGGGATGGACAGAGGGAGGGAGGGGGGATGGAGGGAGGAGGAAGGGAGGGAAGGAGGGATGGACAGAGGGAGGGAGGGAGGGATGGACAGAGGGAGGGATGGAGGGAGGGAAGGAGGGATGGACAGAGGGAGGGAGGGAGGGATGGACAGAGGGAGGGATGGAGGGAGGGAAGGAGGGATGGACAGAGGGAGGGAGGGGGGATGGAGGGAGGAGGAAGGGAGGGAAGGAGGGATGGACAGAGGGAGGGAGGGGGGATGGAGGAAGGGAGGGAGGGATGGACAGAGGGAGGGAGGGAGGGACAGAGGGAGGGAGGGGGGATGGAGGAAGGGAGGGAGGGATGGACAGAGGGGGGGATGGAGGGAGGGAGGGGGGAGAAGGGAGGGAGGGGGGATGGAGGAAGGGAGGGAGGGATGGACAGAGGGAGGGATGGAGGGAGGGAAGGAGGGATGGACAGAGGGAGGGAGGGGGGATGGAGGAAGGGAGGGAGGGATGGACAGAGGGAGGGAGGGAGGGACAGAGGGAGGGAGGGGGGATGGAGGAAGGGAGGGAGGGATGGACAGAGGGGGGGATGGAGGGAGGGAGGGAGGGAGGGGGGAGAAGGGAGGGAGGGGGGATGGAGGAAGGGAGGGAGGGATGGACAGAGGGGGGGATGGAGGGAGGGAGGGAGGGAGAAGGGAGGGAGGGGGGATACAGACTTGGCATTAAAGTTTCATAACTTTTCATAACGATTGATTCATGAAATCAGAAAGTCTCTGGACTGTGTTTGACTCCAGCCCCTTGTGGCTGAAATCAGTACAACAACCACATCCAGCGTTCAGCTTGTAACTCAGGTTGTTGGCAGATTTGAAGAAACATTGAAAAGTTTAAATTGTGTTTTTGTCTTTATTTGTGTTTATTAATGTTAAATTATGAATGTAAACAGAAAAAAATTATTGTTTATGAAAATGTCGTTATTCAGTGTTGTCCTCGTTAAATCTTTGTCTCCGGCTCAGGACGGCGAGGACGGTGCCGATCTGGTGAACGGCGTGGCCGAGCGGAGCTCCAAGGAGCCGAGTCCGACCCCGTCCCCGACCTCCGGCAGGAAGAGCAAGACGAGCCTGTCGTCCACGCTGCCGTCCAAAACCCAGGAGTCTCCCCCGTCTCAGCTGGAGGGGCTCCTGCACCGCAAACACGAGTGGGAGGGGCACAACAAGAAGGCGTCCAACAGGTAACCACAAAGATCCTCCGCCATCCTCACTCCTCTCAGCGCTGTGATCGACCTGTGACCCAGCTGCTCTCTGATTGGCAGGTCGTGGCACAACGTGTACTGTGTCATCAACAACCAGGAAATAGGTTTCTACAAGGACACCAAGGCGGTGGCTCAGGGCGTCCCGTATCACAACGAGGTTCCCATCAGCCTGAAGGAGGCGGCATGCGACGTGGCCTCAGACTACAAGAAGAAGAAACATGTCTTCAAACTCAGGTGATGAGGCGGCCATCCTGTTTTCTCACTCATCCGATTAAAGATGGAGAATGAATCAGACAATGTGTGATCTTAACTTCCCGTTTTATAACAGACTGTAAAGAACATGTTGGTTAATAAAGTTAATAAAGGGAAGAAAAACTGTGATAAGAAGTTTCATCTTCTTCTTCTTCTTCTTCTTCTCAGAGTGAACGATGGAAATGAGTTTCTGTTTCAAGCCAAAGATGAGGTGAGTTTCTTCATTTGATGAAAAATATTTTTGGTGACATTTTAAATTTCACGTTGTCTTTGAAAACTTTGCTCACTGAGCTGTCGCTCCTTTCAGGAGGAGATGAGCACCTGGATCCAGGCCATCCTGAACACCAGCGCTGCCGACCGCAGCGACGTTCAAGGCAGCCTGCCCGGCACACCGGCGTCTGGACGAGCTCACACGCTGCCGGCCGCCGTCACACTCACCACTGAGTCGAGTCCCGGAAAGAGAGAGAAGGACAAGGAAAAGGAGAAAGAGAAACGTTTCAGTCTGTTCAGCAAGAAGAAGCAGTAGAAGAAGAATCTGCAGCACTTTGGTGAAACTCCGTCGATCTGAACTCGCGCTCTCATGCTTGTCGTTTTTTCGCTTCTTTAAAAACGAGTAAATTCTCATCATCTGCATCTGGAAACAAAAAGAACTGGAATCTTCTCCCGAGTGCGTTTTCACATCTTTCAGCTTCAGAGTTTGTTGGTTCTGAAAGTTCAAGCGAGGATCAAAAGTTTCACCAAAGTGCAACGTTCTTTCGTTTGTCTGTTTTCAGTTTTTGTTTCATGTTTTTAAGTAAAGATCTTTGTTGTGAGGTCATTTGTGATGTCACTTGAGTCAGACTGCGTGTTTCAGACGTGATGTGACGGCGGTTCATAGTTACGAGTTTTCTAAACTGAAAGCACTTTGTTGAAGACGAACTCTCGCTCTGTTTGTTTGTATGTCGGCGATGAACTGCTGTTACTTCACAATGTCTAACAAGGGCGTTACCACGGTTACCACTCTCGCTCAGTCTCTGTGACATCATCAGGGACCAAGCCCATATTTCTTTGTTGTGTTTTTTTTGTCCAAATTTTTCTTATTTTTCTACTTTTTGAAACAGGTCTTCGTTATTTCCTCAATTTTGTGAGGTGTCGTAAAGACAACCTACATTCTTCCTTAGCCAGCGAGAAATTGGACCAAGAGTGCATTTCATTTTTATTCTTTTGTTTTCTGTCACGCTGTCACCATTTTCTATTTGTCTTAAAAACAGCCAATCACCTTCCAGGAGGTGTGCGCTGTAGACACTTGCATGCTTCGTCATTCTCAGAGCGTCGCCTGAAAAACTCACTCGGAACTAATATATCTTGTTTTTTGAATCTTTTTCTTTGGTTTCGATGTTTCTGATAATGAAGATCAACATGTATAATAAACACTAAAGCTTCGATGTTTCATGGTAAACGTACGTGTTGTACTGCGGACAGTAGGGGGCGGTACAGCGGTGGAGAGGTGAGGCTGGTTTGCTTGTAGCTGCGTTCAGATTCTCTGCTCTTTGATACTCATGTTGCTCTGTCGCTGTTTATCTATCGTACCGAACATGTATGGAAGTTAGCGCCATCTTACTGCACAATCAGAAACTACATGTATATGAATGAAGAAGCTGTTTCAATATTTAAACAGATGTTAGAACATTAAAGCTTTTCTCATGTATGAAACTGCACCTGTAACTTTAAAGCTCTCTCTCTCTCTCTCTCTCTCTGTGCGATGTCATTAAAGCCTTGAAACTTTACACACCAGCTGTTTGTCCTGAGTCTGATTTAACCCAGGGGCCCGACACACACCTGCAGGGGCCCGACACACACCTGTAGGGCCCGACACACACCTGTAGGGCCCGACACACACCTGCAGGGGCCCGACACACACCTGTAGGGCCCGACACACACCTGCAGGGGCCCGACACACACCTGTAGGGCCCGACACACACCTGCAGGGGCCCGACACACACCTGTAGGGCCCGACACACACCTGTAGGGCCCGACACACACCTGCAGGGGCCCGACACACACCTGTAGGGGCCGACACGCTCCTATAGGGCCCGACACACACCTGTAGGGCCCGACACACACCTGTAGGGCCCGACACACACCTGCAGGGGCCCGACACACACCTGCAGGGCCCGACACGCACCTACAGGGGCCCGACACACACCTGTAGGGCCCGACACACACCTGCAGGGGCCCGACACACACCCGTAGGGGCCGACACGCTCCTATAGGGCCCGACACACACCTGTAGGGCCCGACACACACCTGTATGGCCCGACACACACCTATAGGGGCCCGACACACACCTGCAGGGGCCCGACACACACCTGCAGGGCCCGACACGCACCTACAGGGGCCCGACACACACCTGCAGGGCCCGACACGCACCTACAGGGGCCCGACACACACCTGTAGGGCCCGACACACACCTATAGGGGCCGACACACACCTGTAGGGCCCGACACACACCTATAGGGGCCGACACACACCTATAGGGGCCGACACACACCTATAGGGGCCGACACACACCTATAGGGCCCGACACACACCTGTAGGTACCCGACACACACCTGCAGGGCCCGACACGCACCTACAGGGGCCCGACACACACCTATAGGGCCCGACACACACCTGTAGGGCCCGACACACACCTGTAGGGGCCGACACGCACCTACAGGGGCCCGACACACACCTATAGGGCCCGACACACACCTGTAGGGGCCGACACGCACCTACAGGGGCCCGACACACACCTATAGGGCCCGACACACACCTGCAGGGGCCCGACACACACCTGCAGGGGCCCGACACACACCTATAGGGCCCGACACACTCCTACAGGGGCCCGACACACTCCTGTAGGGGCCCGACACACACCTATAGGGGCCCGACACACTCCTGCAGGGGCCCGACACACTCCTGTAGGGCCCGACACACACCTGTAGGGCCCGACACACACCTGCAGGGGCCCGACACACACCTGTAGGGCCCGACACACACCTGCAGGGGCCCGACACACACCTACAGGGGCCCGACACGCTCCTGCAGGGGCCCGACACACACCTGTAGGGCCCGACACACACCTGCAGGGGCCCGACACGCTCCTGCAGGGGCCCGACACACACCTGTAGGGCCCGACACACACCTGTAGGGCCCGACACACACCTGTAGGGCCCGACACACTCCTGCAGGGGCCCTACACACACCTATAGGGCCCGACACACACCTGTAGGGCCCGACACACACCTGTAGGGCCCGACACACTCCTACAGGGGCCCTACACACTCCTGCAGGGGCCCGACACGCACCTTGTCAGGTAGCATTATGTTTGCTAACAGGAACAGGTCATATGAACTAATGCTAAGTGAAGTCATCAGTTACCGGTTTAAGGTAAATTTATGTGTTGAAGATTTAACGAGCTAAAAGCTACTTTAGCTATTAGTAAAGTGTTAAATTAGCATGAATATTTGTCATAGTTAATAAATAATTTAACATTTGAAAATGATGTATTTATAATATTTAAAATCTGATGCATTTGCTGTTAAACGATGTATTTTAATAGTTTTTTGTGTGTCAACATTACAGAAAGTGTTTACACTCCTGCTCCTTCGTACACAACAAGGACAACAATGCTGTTTGTAAAACAAACCAACAAACATGTTTATTTCCTGTTTGACCTGAACGTGACTACACACCCCATCATGCACTGCGGCTCCTGATTCGTGAATCCACTGCGCTAGAACCAATAGGGCGGGAAGCTGCCGGAGATTAGCGCCAAACAGACCGGAAACTAAGAGTTTGACCTTCAAAATAGTTGGATTTAATATCTTGTCACACAACGATAAATCAGAATAAAGAATGAATCAATAAAAACCACAGATGATCTGTGTGATGTTTTTAAATTATTAATGAGTTTTCTGCATTTTTCACATTAATCACAGAAACTTTTTCTTGACTTAATTCAAATTATATTGAGGAAGAATTAAGACGGAAAATAATTATAATTATTCATTCTATTAACATCACAAATGTATTAAACACGCACAGGCAGAAATAGTTTTTTAATTTATTCTTATTTGTGTTTTTTATCAGTGAACCTCAGGAAACTACAGTAGTTTTAGTTGTAATACAGTGGGCCTTTGTTGCCCCCTTGTGGTTTAATTACTTTATGTTTTTACTGTAATCTCTTGTATTAGTTGTACTTTCTCGGACCAAATATTATTGATGCTCAGTATATTATTTTCATATTCCGCACAGGATCAGTGTTCTATTTTGAAAGTGACAACAGGATGTGTTGTTAATTCTTTCCGTCTTGACCTTGCCGCTGATCCCTGAGATTTCCGTTAATATTCCGTCTTTCCTTCACCGTTTCCCGTGTCCTCCGGTTGTCTGCGGCACCGGGAGCAGCTCCGGGTGCGTGCCGGGCCGTGGCGCCTCTCCTCCGGCTCAGAGCCGCAGCAGCAGTCGGTGTGTGATGGAGCGGATGCGGGTTTTCTCCGGTGATAAAGCGGCGGTGTAATCTCCGGATCCAGCATCGAACAGACGGCGCCGGGATTTTCTGTCATTTCCTCCAGAAGCTTCAGTTTGAATGAGGTTTTCAGTTTGAGCTGCGGACCCTCGGTTCATGTCCGGGTTCTGCTCAGGAACCAACATGTGCTCCGAACATTATTCTGAGCATTTTATTCTGAAATCTTACCTTCGCGTCTTGTGACCTTCAAACAGAATTCTGGGAATGTTCCGGTTTGGATCAGAAAACATTCTAACAGAACGTCCTCTGCAAAACGGTTCCTGGAGGTTCCTGTTGGTTCCTGAAGGTTCCTGGTGTTTCCTGAAGGTTCATATTGGTTCTTGAAGGGTCCTATTAGTCCCTCTTGGTTCCTGAGTGTTCCTCTTGGTTACTGGTGGTTCCTGAAGGTTCCCGAAAGTCCCTGAAGGTTCCTGTGGGTTCTTGAAGGCTCCTATTGTTTCCTCAAGGTTCCTGTTGGTTTTTAAGGGTTCCTGTTGTTGCCTGAAGGTTCATCCTGTTTCCTGAAGGGTCCTATTGGTTCCTGTTGGTTCCTGAAGGGTCCTATTGGATCTTGAAGGGTTCTATTGGTACCTGAAGGTTCCTGTTGGTTCTTGAAGGGTCCTATTGGTTCCTGAAGGTTCCTGTTGGTTCTTGAAGGGTCCTATTGGGTCCTGTTGGTTCCTGAAGGGTCCTATTGGATCTTGAAGGGTCCTATTGGTTCCTGTTGGTTCTTGAAGGGTCCTATTGGGTCCTGTTGGTTCCTGAAGGGTCCTATTGGATCTTGAAGGGTTCTATTGGTACCCGAAGGTTCCTGTTGGTTCTTGAAGGGTCCTATTGGTTCCTGTTGGTTCCTGAAGGGTCCTATTGGTAGCTGTTGGTTCCTGAAAGGTTGTTTTGGTTCCGGTTGGTTCCTGTTAGAACTGTTCTGGTCACATGTAAAGAACCTTTCAAGAACCATGTAATGATACAATAATAAAGTCACATTCTAGCTTTTTTAATCTAAAACAATGAACACAAATATTTTAAATATTGAATCTGTACAAATTTGAATAATGACGTGTTTAGACTTTTAATGTCATTTAAAGTCAAATATCACAGATGTCAAAATTACAAAAAAGATATTTTACAAGATTATGAAAAATGGTATTGAGCCCTGAATAGTTTTCCTATAATGTGTAAGAATATTGTCTCATCGTCATTTCAAAAATGAAACACCTTTAAAAAAAAATACATAAATATATTTTCCTCATGAAACTGCACAAATTATATATTATTTGTTGAAAAGAGGTAAATTTCAACATTACTGTGGTCAAACCTTTTCTTTCAAATCAAAACCGTACAATTTCCTGACAGTTCCACAAAAAGTCAGTTATTTCAGTTTTTAAATCAAAAAGTTTTGGATACATTAATATATATTTACATTGTAAACAAACAGTAACAAATTATTCAGATAAAATAAACGTGTTTGTTTGGTGGATTTTTAAAAAACTACTGGATTTTAATTTAGTCGTCTGATAATAAACCTTTTATTAAATGTTATCAAATGATATTATATAACGTTCTTAAAGTAACAGTATATTAATGAAATTAACAATCAGATGAGCTGCTTAATTCAGATGAAGTTTTGAAAATTAATTTATTTAATTAAAATGTGTGTATATAAAGTGATTTAAAGAAAATATATTGTTTTTGTATCTGTAAACTCAGATTTCCTCCAGTGTCATATTTGTGTACGAACTCGAAACAAGATTTTAAAGTGATCGATTGATCAATGTTTGATATTTTACCTCAAACCTTTTCTTTAGGTTACGATGATTTAGGATTTAACGATATCTTGTTTCCTACGAAAAAAATCTCTAACAAAATATAGATGTTAGTATGTTTAGATTTTTTTTAACCTTTCATACATTTACAACAGAATTACATTTATTTTTGTATTTTTATTTCTCCTCAGATTAAACTTGTTTTATTCGAGCTCTAGTGATTTAATTGTTCGTTGGACAAAGTTAAAGTACAACACAAGATAAACACGCTCACTTTATCTCCAATGGAAAGTTTTTACAGTGAAAGACAAAAAGTTCAAAGTTTCATCTTTAATTCCATGTTTCCTCAAATTCTCAGTGTCGTCAGTTTGAAGCACAAATTTGTGTTTTTAGCACAAGCTGCAGTTTGGAATCATGGGAAGTGTAGTTGGATGTTAAAGAGACGGCAGTGACGGACCACAGCTCCCAGCAGCCTTAGGAGCAGCAGCAGAGTTGGATGAAAGAGGATTGGAACGTTTTGGTGGCAGATGCGACATCAGTCTTTGATCTTCTCAGAACAGATCAAACGGAGAAGACGCTAGTTTTTAATTTCTTTCCCGGATGTTTACATCACGTTCCCGGTTCTGACGGAACATGTCGGATAAGACTGCTCCTCGGTGTCAGCTGAGGCTGGAGTGGATCTACGGATACAGAGGTCATCAGTGCCGGAACAACCTGTTCTACACCGCAGGAAAAGAAGTGGTGTACTTCGTGGCCGGGGTTGGTGTTGTCTACAACACCCGAGAACACACCCAGAAGTTCTACCTGGGACACAACGATGACATCATCAGGTGAGGAGGTGTACCTGCAGTCGCACTGTCATTGATCAGCGGAGAAATCCAGATAAAAAAGACACGCGATATATTTTGTGTTTGTTTTGATTTAATGAACAACAACAACAAGCAGTTAACTTCTTAAATGATACATATGTCCCCCATTAACACCCTGACTATCTGAAGTTTACTTTCTGTTTGTTTGTAATGAACTCTGCAGGGGGCGCTGTCTGAAGTTTTCTTTCTGTCCCACCCCCCCCTCCCCCAGTCTATCGATCCATCCAGATAAGGTCCAGGTGGCGACGGGTCAGGTGGGTAAGGACCCGTACATCTGTATCTGGGACACGTACGCCATGCAGACCGTCTCCATCCTGAGGGACGTCCACACACACGGAGTCGCCTGTCTCGCCTTCAACTCTGACGGACAGGTGACACCCCGCCCCCTCGTGATGATGTATCACTGGTCACATGACTGAGTAACTTCTATAGAATCCCTGTTGGTTGGTTCCACCTCGTTAAACGTGAACGTTCGTTTCTACTGTTTCACCTTCAGCTGATTTATGAACCAAACATAAATTCTGAGAATAATTGTTGATTCATTATTGATGAAAATTTGTTAAATACACATAAACTGTAAATGTTGAGAAATACTGAGGCTCCAGGAAGCTACCCTGAGGAACTCCTCCATATTAACTGTAAATATATGATTATATATACTGTATCATACATCGGTTCACCAACGCTAGTGTCCTCCCACTATGTGTTTTGAATGTCAGTTTTTTCTTGGTTTGTCGTAGCGGCTGGCGTCGGTCGGTCTGGACGCCAAGAACACAGTGTGTGTTTGGGATTGGAGGAGAGGAAGAGTTGTCGCCACGGCGACCGGACACTCGGACAGAGTACGACTCTTCATTATTCACATTTAAAGAGACAGATCAACTCATCCTGTGGTTCAAAGAGGAACTGAAAATCATTATTTTATTATATTAGCTTCATTATTAATTTTTTATTGATCAGAAATGTGTTTTTATTTTGAGGATTTTTAATGACAAAACTATAAAAACTATAATATCGACATGTAAGAATTTAAACATAAGTACAGTAATTCACAACAAGGTCTCAGGTTCAGTGATGATCAGGTTCACTGATGATGATGCTCCTGCAGATCTTTGACGTGACGTGGGATCCGTTCCAGTCCAGTCGACTCGTCAGCTGTGGAGTCAAACACATCAAGGTGAAACAGGAGCATCGTATTAATCCAGTTTAACGTGTTTTCATTCAAAGTCCTATTTATCACATGTATAATATACAAACTGTGTGTGTGTCTGTAGTTCTGGATTCTCTGTGGAAATGCTCTGACTCCAAAACGAGGGATCTTTGGGAAGACGGGCGACCTGCAGACCATCCTGTGTGTCTGTGCAGCTAAAGACGAGCTGACGTACTCTGGAGCTCTGAACGGAGATGTTTACGTGTGGAGAGGAGTCACTCTGATCAGAACTGTACAGGCTGCACACGGGGTAATAAATCACACTAATCCATACCTGGTTCTCTTTCACACCTTGTTTGGTTCAGACCTAAATATCAGAGCGGTCCAGACCAATGCACCAAGTCCGACCAGAAGAGGAGTTCTGGGTCTGGATCAAACTGAACCTGGTTCTGTTGGTTTGCAGTGAAAACACTTTGTTGGATAGTTTGGACCAATCACAGGAAGTAGAGACAGAATTAAACAGAAGAAGAAGAGGAAGCAGCTGCAGTCTTCACCTCCGACGATAAAACGTTTGAACAACAAGGACGTTCATTTGGTGCATTTAAAATAGTGTGGTGTACTGTGAAGTACTGTAGTACTGTGGAGTACTGTGGAGTACTGTGAAGTACTGTGGAGTACTGTAGAGTACTGTGAAGTACTGTGAAGTACTGTAGTACTGTGGAGTACTGTGCCTGAAGGTGCTGATGCTGCGAGTGATACTATCATGATGTTACTATGGCAACCAGATGAAGCTTCATTCATGTTCTCCATTCAAACAGAAAGACTACCCCCCCCCCCAGGAAGAGGCAGCGAGGCTGATGGGAAATCCTTATTTTGACTGTTTTGTATTTGTCGTGCAGGCAGGGATCTTCAGCATGCACGCCTGTGAGGAAGGATTTGCCACCGGAGGACGGGACGGCTGCATCAGACTGTGGGACGTCGACTTCAAACCCATCACCAAGATCGACCTGAGAGAGGCGGAGCAGGGATACAAAGGTCTGGACTCCGTCATGTATGTCAGAATAAAACATGATCGCTATCAGATCCACCAGCTGCTGCATCAGGAGTCAGGTCCCTGGTCCCTGGACCTCAGATTTGGTTTTGCTCTGTCAGACTGAGACACAGGAGCTGATCTCCGTCACGGCAACAACATTCACAGAATCACTTTCTCTTCATCATTTGCCTTCAAAGCACATTTTTCGTTTTGTTGCCAAAATACTTTAAATGGAGCTGAATTCATTTTATTTTGAAAAGTTGTGAACTTGGGTCAGAAGATTGTGTCAGTTGTTTAACAGATAGTCGACATGTGATGTATGAAAAAATAACATCAGTTCAGTAAATCATTCAAACTTATATATAAACCACACACGTGAACAGTGATGAAGAAAATTCAGTTTAATAAAATGTTCAGTGCAGATAAACCAGGGAGGATGAACACAAAGTTTTCTAACTTCACTCTTCTCTCCGCAGACAATAAACAGCTCTGAACACAAACTATTATAAGTGACAGAATATTGTAGAAGAGTTTGAGGATGACTCACTAACGACGAGGACTAATCCTGAAGTATCAGCACAAGAGAACACAACATTACAAACACACGTTTACAACAGGGACTGAACTGTTTGTATGAAAACAACATGTGACTGCATGTTGGGCGTTACAGGGAAAGATCTCCGATGTTCTGTCAAAGTCTTTACTTGGTTCTGATTCTGAGGTTTTCATGGTTTAAGGTTTTAAACACGTGGACCATGACTCTACTGTGTCAGGAGATGAAAATGAAACCTGTTTGTTTTCAGTCAAACCTCGAACAACATGAGCGAAATACTGCTGCTGCCGTGAAGTGTTGGTCTGGTTTGAGTGTACGTTTTCTGTTTTAGGTCTGTCGATCCGCAGTGTTTGCTGGAAGGCTGACCGGATCCTGGCAGGGACTCAGGACAGCGAGATCTTCGAGGTCATGGTCCGAGACAGGGACAAACCAGTTCTGCTGATGCAAGGTCACAGCGAGGGCGAGCTGTGGGCACTCGACCTGCATCCCAAACAACCGGTCGCTGTCACTGGGAGTGACGACCGCTCTGTCAGGTCAGTCGGACCCACCGACACCACTACCTCAGCTCTGCCGCCAGGCGGCGTATTCTCTGAGTTCATCTCTGTCCTGTCTGTCTCTCAGGCTTTGGAGTCTTCCTGACCACACTCTGCTAGCTCGCTGTAACATGGAGGAATCTGTTCGTAGTGTTTCCTTCAACAACGACGGCTCTCAGCTCGCTCTCGGCATGAAAGACGGATCCTTCACCGTGCTGCGTGTCAGGTGACCTCTCTTACTCGGGCTAGGGTTTGGTTAGCTAGAGGCAGTTAGCTACAGTAGCTTACCCTGGAGACCAAGGGCTCTGTTCCCCTTCTCTGAAAAGTAAACTGACTCAGCAGTTATGTAGATGACACCCAAATTTAGCTTGTGTGAGGCTAAGGGCTCCAAGGACTGAGCCTTGTGGAACTCCACACATCGTATTGGTCCATGTTGGTGGAGAGTTGCCGTTGTTTTGAAACTGAGTACATTTCGGGTTAAAAGACAAAGATTTAAACCTTATTGAGAAAAACTAGACTTAACATGAATGTGAGATAACAAACGTTTTTCTTCAGGGACATGACAGAGGTCGTACACATCAAAGACAGGAAGGAGGTGATCCATGAGCTCAAGTTTTCTCCAGATGGTTCCTTCCTGGCGGTGGGATCAAACGATGGGCTGGTGGATATCTACGCCGTTGGCCAGCGCTATAAGAAGGTGGGTGAGTGTTGTCGTTCCACCTCCTTCATCACCCACTTGGACTGGTCGGTCGACAGTCGCTTCCTGCAGACCAATGACGGTGCTGGAGAACGGCTCTTCTACAGGATGCCAGGTACCGCACTGAAACTCAGTTTCTTTTATTTTTATTGTACTTATACTTGCCTGCCTTGACTTTTAACCATTACACTTACTTACCTCCTAAAGACCAGTGACCTCCTGACCTTTTAACCTTGTCCCTTGTCCTCAGCAGGTAAGCTGGTTCCTAAAGAGGAGGCGAAGGGGATCCACTGGATGACGTGGACGGGCGTTGTTGGGGCTGAAGTGAATGGTATATGGCCCAAATACTCCACCATCTCTAATGTGAACTCTGTGGATGCCAACTACAGCAGTGCTGTGTTGGTGACTGGAGACGACCTCGGCCTCGTCAAACTCTTCAGGTTCCCCTGCCTGAAGAAAGGTCAGTGTGGTAAAGTGACTAATGAAACTGCAGCAACATTTCAAGGCACCTGTTTAGTAACTCAGTTACCTGAGGTTTCACTGGAGGAACCACAGGAATGAATTTAGTTATTGGGCCCAAAATGTTGTTTCTCTTTTTAAATCTGTAAATCTTTGATGGAGCAGGAACTTAAGGGGAACCCCTGATTCTTTGATTTAGTAATTTACAAATGTCGAAAGTTGAACCATTAGATTTTGTCTAACTTGTGTCCGTCCTGGGAGACGGATCCTCACATGTGTCTCTGAGGTTTCTACCTTCTTTACCTGTTAAAGGTTTTAGTAGAGTTACTCTTGTTGAGGTTAAGAACAGAGGACGTCTCACCTTGTTAAAGCCTCGGAGACAAACTGTGATTTGTGAATATGGGCTATACAAATACAATTTGATTGATTGATTGATTTTATGAGGGAGAGCCAAGGATTCAAAATGCTGCTGGACTCCAGTATGTCCTTCATGTGTCAGTTCCAAGATGATTCTTATCTCCTTCTTCTAACAGGAGCGAAATTCAAGAAGTACATTGGTCACTCTGCACATGTGACCAATGTTCGCTGGTCCAATGACCTGCAGTGGGTGGTCAGCACTGGTGGCGCTGATCACGCAGTCTTCCAGTGGAGATTCCTGCCTGAAGGCGTCATGAATGGTGTTTTGGAGCCGCTTCTACAAGGTAAGACCAAGATTTACCGCCTCCACTTTATTTGTCCCATATAACGACCTTGTTCTGGAACAAGTTTCATTTGTTATCCTCAAACTAAACCTGATTCATCTGCTCTGTTATCTCTAAATAACCATGTAACGCTAACATGCCATGAACGAAGTGTTTTCTCTGGGCGGTGTCTTCAGAGGGTTACGCTGACTCCAACAGTGGTGAGTCGGACTCGGACCTATCGGACGTCCCAGAGCTGGACTCGGACATCGAACAGGAAGCTCAGACGAGCTACGAACGCCAGGTCACCAGGAGATAAACACCATCACATGCTGTAAATAATCCCTGAAAAACCTGTCTGACTCACCTGTCTCCCTCTGCAGGTGTATAAGGAAGACCTGCCTCAGCTGAGGAAGAAGCTGATTGGCTCTCTGAAGCGGCAGAAATCTCCGGAGGAGGGGCTTCGTCTGCAGTTTGTTCATGGGTAAAATCAAAAGGATCAAACAGACGGACTTTATCATAACAAACAGGTTTTCTCAGACTTTTATTGTGGCGGTCCTGTTCTCTATTTTCTGAAGGTATCGGGGGTTCGACTGTCGGAACAACCTGTTCTACAGTCAGACGGGCGAGGTGGTGTACCATGTGGCCGCAGTCGCCATCGTTTACAACCGGTTGCAGCACAGTCAGAGGTTTTACCTCGGCCATGACGACGACATCCTCGGCCTCACCGTCCACCCACTCAAAGACTACGTGGCCTCCGCACAGGTACAGACTGCAGCAGGTTAATGTCAGACTGGCTGAGACTGTCTCTGATTGGCTGTCTGTGTGCTCAGGTGGGCAGAGACCCAGCCGTCCACGTTTGGGACGTCCAGACCCTGAAGTGTTTATCACTGCTGAAGGGACACCACAGCAGAGGAGTGTGTGCCCTGGAGTTCACAGGTACGTCATCACGGTCGTCACACCTGAATCACAACTTCTCCTCATCACCTCATCATGATTCTGTGTCTGTTGCAGCCGATGGGAAGAGTTTGGTTTCAGTCGGAATCGATGATTGTCACTCCATCGTTATTTGGGACTGGAAGAAAGGAGAGAGGCTGGCCAAGGCCAGGTACACACGCCTGAACACAACACGCCTGAACACAACACGCCTGAACACAACACGCCTGAACGCCACACGCCTGAACGCCACACGCCGGAACACAACACGCCTGAACGCAACACGCCTGAACGCAACACGCCTGAACACAACACGCCTGAACACAACACGCCTGAACGCACCACGCCTGAACGCAACACGCCTGAACGCAACACGCCTGAACGCAACACGCCTGAACACAACACGCCTGAACGCAACACGCCTGAACGCAACACGCCTGAACGCAACACGCCTGAACGCAACACGCCTGAACACAACACTCCTGAACACACCACACCTGAACACAACACGCCTGAACACACCACACCTGAACGCAACACGCCTGAACACAACACGCCTGAACGCAACACGCCTGAACGCAACACGCCTGAACGCAACACGCCTGAACGCAACACGCCTGAACGCAACACGCCTGAACACAACACTCCTGAACACACCACACCTGAACACAACACGCCTGAACACACCACACCTGAACACAACACGCCTGAACGCAACACGCCTGAACGCAACACGCCTGAACGCAACACGCCTGAACGCAACACGCCTGAACGCAAAACGCCTGAACGCAACACGCCTGAACGCAAAACGCCTGAACGCAACACGCCTGAACGCAACACGCCTGAACGCAAAACGCCTTATACAAACAAGCCTGAACACACCACACCTGAACACAACACGCCTGAACGCAAAACGCCTTATACAAACAAGCCTGAACACACCACACCTGAACACAACACGCCTGAACACAACACGCCTGAACGCACCACGCCTGAACGCAACACGCCTGAACGCAACACGCCTGAACGCAACACGCCTGAACACAACACGCCTGAACGCAACACGCCTGAACGCAACACGCCTGAACGCAACACGCCTGAACGCAACACGCCTGAACACAACACTCCTGAACACACCACACCTGAACACAACACGCCTGAACACACCACACCTGAACGCAACACGCCTGAACACAACACGCCTGAACGCAACACGCCTGAACGCAACACGCCTGAACGCAACACGCCTGAACGCAACACGCCTGAACGCAACACGCCTGAACACAACACTCCTGAACACACCACACCTGAACACAACACGCCTGAACACACCACACCTGAACACAACACGCCTGAACGCAACACGCCTGAACGCAACACGCCTGAACGCAAAACGCCTGAACGCAACACGCCTGAACGCAAAACGCCTGAACGCAACACGCCTGAACGCAACACGCCTGAACGCAAAACGCCTTATACAAACAAGCCTGAACACACCACACCTGAACACAACACGCCTGAACGCAAAACGCCTTATACAAACAAGCCTGAACACACCACACCTGAACACAACACGCCTGAACACAACACGCCTGAACGCAACACGCCTGAACGCAACACGCCTGAACGCAACACGCCTGAACGCAACACGCCTGAACACAACACGCCTGAACGCAACACGCCTGAACGCAACACGCCTGAACGCAACACGCCTGAACGCAACACGCCTGAACGCAACACGCCTGAACGCAACACGCCTGAACGCAACACGCCTGAACACAACACGCCTGAACACAACACGCCTGAACGCAACACGCCTGAACGCAACACGCCTGAACGCAACACGCCTGAACACAACACACCTGAACGCAACACGCCTGAACGCAACACGCCTGAACACAACACGCCTGAACACAACACGCCTGAACACAACACGCCTGAACGCACCTGACGCTTTGTGTTGTTCAGGGGCCACAAGGAGAAGATCTTCGTGGTGAAGAGTAACCCCTTCAGGATGGACAAGCTGGTGACTGTGGGGATGAAACACATCAAGTTCTGGCAACATTCAGGTAAATTCATGCTTCGTCCATTTTCCTCATTTCATTCCTCCAACTCAAGACGAGAGGAAGGAAACGTGTTGTCAGAGAAACAAACCATCACACCTGAGTCACAGGTATCCAACATTATAGTAGAGCTGTTTCCCCTGAAGGTAACAGAAACATAATGAAAAGTGTGTCCGTCCTCGTCCTGCAGGGGGCGGTCTGACATTTAAACGAGGGATATTTGGGAACCTGGGGAAACAAGAGACCATGATGTCTGCGTGTTATGGTCGATCCGAGGACCTGGTTTTCTCCGGAGCCACGAACGGAGACGTTTACATCTGGAGAGACACAACTCTGATCAAGACCATCAAAGCCCACGACGGCCCGGTGTTCGCCATGTGCTCCCTCGACAAGGTTCCATCCATCCCTTTTTAGTTTCTTTTAATGACATTGTTTCATTTATTGACTCTGAACTTTCATATGTTCAGTCTAAAAATAAATGGTCAATAAATAATAGAATATCTGAAGATCTGTGTTTTCTTTTCTTCGTTGCTTCCTGTGCTGCGTTCACTGTCCAGGGTTTTGTGACGGGGGGGAAGGACGGAATCGTGGAGCTGTGGGACGACATGTTTGAGAGATGTTTGAAGACGTACGCCATCAAGAGAGCCGCTCTGTCTCCGTCTTCTAAAGGTGCCGCTCACCTGCTGTCACACAGCGTTTAGGTTCCTGTCATCTCCTCTGTGTTTTCATTGTTGTGGTTCTGGTCCAGGTTTGCTGCTGGAGGACAACCCGTCCATCAGAGCCATCACCCTGGGACACGGTCACATCCTGCTGGGAACCAAAAATGGAGAAATCCTGGAGATCGACAAGAGCGGACCCATGACCCTGCTGGTTCAGGTGAGAATGACGGATTTGAGGTACAAATATTCATCTGTGAAAATCTGGATCAAACTTATCCAGATTGTGTGTGTGTGTGTGTGTGTGTGTGTGTGTGTGTGTGTGTGTGTGTGTGTGTGTGTGTGTGTGTGTATTCAGGGGCACATGGAGGGCGAGGTTTGGGGTTTGGCGGCTCACCCTCTACTTCCTGTCTGCGCCACCGTCAGTGACGACAAAACTCTGAGGATCTGGGAGCTGTCAGCCAATCACCGCATGGTCGCTGTCCGCAAACTGAAGAAAGGTGAGAGACGAGGAACAAGTTACTGCTTATACACCTGTGTGTTACCTGTGTGTTACCTGTGTGTTACCTGTGTGTTACCTGTGTGTAACCTGTGTGTTACCTGTGTGTTACCGGTTTGTTACCTGTGTGTTACCTGTGTGTACCTGTGTGTTACCTGTGTGTACCTGTGTGTTACCTGTGTGTTACCTGTGTGTAACCTGTGAGTAACCTGTGTGTTACCGGTGTGTTACCTGTGTGTTACCTGTGTGTTACCCGAGTGTTACCTGTGTGTTACCCGTGTGTTACCTGAGTGTTACCCGTGTGTTACCCGTGTGTTACCTGAGTGTTACCCGTGTTACCCGTATGTTACCCGTGTGTTACCTGAGTGTTACCCGTGTGTTACCTGTGTGTTACCTGTGTTACCCGTGTGTTACCTGTGTGTTACCCGAGTGTTACCTGTGTGTTACCTGTGTGTTACCTGTGTGTTACCCGTGTGTTACCCGTGTGTTACCTGAGTGTTACCCGTGTGTTACCCGTGTGTTACCCGTGTGTTACCCGTGTGTTACCCGTGTGTTACCTGTGTGTTACCTGTGTGTTACCTGTGTGTTACCCGAGTGTTACCTGTGTTACCCGTGTGTTACCTGAGTGTTACCCGTGTGTTACCCGTGTGTTACCCGTGTGTTACCTGAGTGTTACCCGTGTGTTACCCGTGTGTTACCCGTGTGTTACCCGTGTGTTACCTGTGTGTTACCTGTGTGTTACCTGTGTGTTACCTGAGTGTTACCCGTGTGTTACCTGTGTGTTACCTGTGTTACCCGTGTGTTACCTGTGTGTTACCCGAGTGTTACCTGTGTGTTACCTGTGTGTTACCTGTGTGTTACCCGTGTGTTACCCGTGTGTTACCTGAGTGTTACCCGTGTGTTACCCGTGTGTTACCCGTGTGTTACCCGTGTGTTACCTGAGTGTTACCCGTGTGTTACCCGTGTGTTACCCGTGTGTTACCCGTGTGTTACCTGTGTGTTACCTGTGTGTTACCTGTGTGTTACCCGTGTGTTACCCGTGTGTTACCTGTGTGTTACCTGTGTGTTACCTGTGTGTTACCTGTGTGTTACCCGTGTGTTACCCGTGTGTTACCTGAGTGTTACCCGTGTGTTACCCGTGTGTTACCCGTGTGTTACCTGAGTGTTACCCGTGTGTTACCCGTGTGTTACCTGTGTGTTACCTGAGTGTTACCTGTGTGTTACCTGTGTGTTACCTGTGTTACCTGTGTTTACCTCAGGGGGGCGGTGCTGTGCCTTCTCTCCTGACGGGAAAGCTCTGGCCGTCGGTCTGAACGACGGCAGCTTCCTGGTGGTGAACGCCGACACTCTGGAGGACATGGTGACTTTCCACCACCGCAGAGAGCTTATCTCCGACATCCGTTTCTCCCAAGGTACTTGAACCCACTGCACAGGTGTGACCGGTGGTTGTGCGGCGGTGGGTCACAGCTTTGTGTGTTTCAGATGCAGGGAAGTACCTGGCAGTGGCGTCCCATGATTCCTTTGTGGACATTTACAACGTCCTGACCAGTAAGAGAGTTGGCATCTGTAAAGGATCCGGCAGCTACATCACTCACATCGACTGGGACTCCAGAGGTGAACTCACACACCTCACAACACACCTGTACTGATGCTAAGCTAACACACTGAGCTCCCCCTGACAGCGCAAACTGTTGAGTCTTTAATCACACTCGTACGTTTTCAATCAACATCTCACACTGACGATTAAAGTCCGAGGGATTCTGAGAGGGTAACATGCTAACATTAGCATACAAGTGTTCCTTTGGTGTCATTTCTAACACCTGGGATGTTAGCATCATTCTAAATATTAGCATAATGACATTAGTGTGATAAGAAGCTAAAATCCACACATAACATTACAGACTAAATGCACACGCTAACTACACGTCAGGAAAGCGTTGACTGTGCCTCGCTAACAGCATTAATGTTTTTAAGGTAAACTACTGCAGGTGAACACCGGAGCTAAAGAGCAGCTGTTCTTCGAGGCTCCACGAGGACGTAAACAGAACATCAGTGTGGCTGAGGTTGGTTTTATTTTCTTTATGTTCAGGTGTTCTTCATCACGTTGTTTCTGTTTGTACGAACACTCGCGTGTTTCTGTGTTTCCAGTTTGAGAAGCTGGATTGGGCGAGCTGGACGTCAGTCCTGGGTCCGACTTGTGAGGGAATATGGCCGACGCTCAGCTTCGTTAATGCTGCCTCCCTCACCAAAGATCGCAAGCTGCTCGCCACCGGAGACGACTTCGGGTTCCTCAAACTGTTCAGCTTCCCGTCCAGGGTGAGACTCTGACTCTGTCCTTTATCAGATCACGTTTTTTCTCACTCTGACTTTTTATGAAACAATACAACCTCAGGGCCAGTTTGCGAAGTTTAAGAAGTACGTGGGTCACAGCACCAACGTCACGAATGTCCGATGGTCCAATGACGACTCCGTGCTGCTGTCAGTGGGCGGGGCCGACACAGCACTGATGATCTGGAGCAGAGAGCCACCGGGACACAAAGAGAGTAAAGCTGTGGACAGCGAGGAGTCGGACGACGACACTGAGGAGGACGGAGGTAAAACAAACCTGAGAGCAACACACAGAGAAGGTTGTAGTTCTGGGTCTAGTTCTAGCTTCAGACCTTCAGCTCCTTCATTGTTAGATGTTGTGGACATGTTGTGTTTTCAGGTTACGACAGCGATGTGGCGCGGGAGAAGGTGGTGGACTACGTCACAAAGATCTACTCTCCCAACATCAGGAACATGTCAGGAACCAAACCTCACCTGCAGCACAAAGAGCTTCCTGTGGAGGAGAGGTACCGAGTCAAATGATGAATACACAACACGATACTCCACCACATTCCTTCTGGGTTTGATCCTGGACACACAATCATTTACAACTTTAATCTGAATAGTTTCTGAACTTTGCCACTTTGTCCCGTTCAGGCCTCCAGTGAGTCGAGCGGCACCGCTGCCGGACAAACTGCTGAAGAACAACGTGACCAAGAAGAAGAAGGTGGTGGAGGTCAGTACCAGGTCTCGCTCAGTCCTCTGACTCCGGGCGTCGATTCAAACAGCCGTTTGCTTTTCAGGAGCTGGTATTGGAGCACGTCTTCGGGTACAGAGGCTTCGACTGTCGCAACAACCTGCATTACCTCAACGACGGTGCTGACATCATCTTTCACACGGCCGCCGCTGTGGTGATCCAGAACCTGTCCGCCGGTCGGTGAAACTCTCAGACTGGGCTTCTTACGATAAATGTTGCTGTTGTTACACTTTTGCTTCCTGTCCTGACAGGAACTCAGAGTTTCTACCTGGAACACACCGACGACATCCTCTGTCTCACTGTCAATCAACATCCCAAATACCAAAACATCATCGCCACGGGACAGATCGGTGAGTCACATGACAGGAAGTCAACTCAGCTGCAACTGACAGAACTTCCTACTAATGTCTCTTATTATCCACGAACATGGACACGTCTCATCCTGCAGCCCCCCCCTGGAGAAACACGCAGTGCTAACGTCAGTCTGCTGGGTCGACATGTCGCAATACAGTGCGACACGAAACAACATGTTCTGACACAATACGTTACAATACGACAAGTTATGAAGCGAACCATGATATTGTCGGGTACAATATGATATGATACAACACAAGATACATCACGATATGTGACGACACAACATGATGTGATATGATACAACATCGCACAACCCGATACGAAACGATACGATAGAACACGACATAATACGAAAAAATACACATGAGTTTACGATACAACACAATATGACACGTCATTGTCCTTTGAGGGACGACAATCAGAATCTAAACTTCTGTTCAGATGCGTGGCTGGAACGTTGATCATCATGTTGTTGTCCTGCATGAATCAGCTGCTTTTTGCCCATCGCACTTCTTTTCTTTTCCACTGCTTCGTCATTGTCACCGCTTCACGCCATCACCAGGTGACATCACCGACCTGCCAGGTAAGACTCACTCATCACTGATCCATTCACGCACATGATTGTGTTCACGCTAACTGGTGTTTAACCTGTTGGTGTCGTTGCTCTCGGTGTTTAGAGGCTGAAGTGTCCGGTGAGTATCAGCAGAACCCCCCCCCCCCCCCCCCCCCTTCAGAGACCACGTCTGCACTGATGTGGATTCAGATGAAAACGCTGCGTCAACGTGTTTCTCCACTAAAACTGGTCAATGTCACCAACTTCTACAACCACAGCGACCAACATGAGTGTGAAGGAATAATAATAATTGTTATTATTATCATCAGAATACATTTCTTCCATAATTTGGTCCCACGACATCACAAACAAGTTCCACACTTCGGACACATGACACCAGCTGAGCTGTTGCCATAACAACTAATTTGTCTAAGCTAAAGACAAACATGAAACTTTGAATCAAGTGGAAGATGATATTGTTTTTGGCAAACTAATTGAATTATATATTTTTTGAATCATTAGCGTTTTCGTGTTTCTCCACATCAGTGCGAGCGTGGCAGGACGACGCCTTGTTCACAGCCTCGCATCAGCATGTTGAACTCGAGTGTCTTTTGTCTGTGGTGTTTGTGAAAGTGATTCTTGTTTTCTATACGATAAACGTCAGGGCGTGAACGTCAGGGCGTGAACGTCAGGCCGTGAACGTCAGGGCGTGAACGTCAGGCCGTGAACGTCAGGCCGTGAACGTCAGGGCGTGAACGTCAGGGCGTGAACGTCAGGGCGTGAACGTCAGGCCGTGAACGTCAGGCCGTGAACGTCAGGGCGTGAACGTCAGGCCGTGAACGTCAGGGCGTGAACGTCAGGGCGTGAACGTCAGGCCGTGAACGTCAGGGCGTGAACGTCAGGCCGTGAACGTCAGGCCGTGAACGTCAGGGCGTGAACGTCAGGGCGTGAACGTCAGGCCGTGAACGTCAGGCCGTGAACGTCAGGCCGTGAACGTCAGGCGTGAACGTCAGGGCGTGAACGTCAGGCGTGAACGTCAGGCGTGAACGTCAGGGCGTGAACGTCAGGGCGTGAACGTCAGGGCGTGAACGTCAGGGCGTGAACGTCAGGCCGTGAACGTCAGGGCGTGAACGTCAGGGTGTGAACGTCAGGGTGTGAACGTCAGGGCGTGAACGTCAGGGTGTGAACGTCAGGGCGTGAACGTCAGGCCGTGAACGTCAGGTGTGAACGTCAGGGTGTGAACATCAGGGCGTGAACGTCAGGCCGTGAACGTCAGGCCGTGAACGTCAGGGCGTGAACATCAGGGCGTGAACGTCAGGTGTGAACGTCATCTGCTCAACAGAATCCTGTTATAGTCAAGATCACATGGAAACATCTGGTTCAGAGCAGAACATCTGAAAAACTCACTGTTTCAAACCTTCGACAGATATTCCTGATGATGATGTTTTATTAATAGAACACGTTTAAGTTAAATCACAGTTAACTCAACATAATTGAGAAGACTCCAAACCAGTTTTTAATCTGGGCCTCCTACTGGAGAGATTCACAGAGATCCCAGTTCCTTTAGTTCTTCAAAAACAAATAGAATCATTTTTTAAAAAGCTTAAAGTAATGTGATGGTTTCAGGTGGTTTACACGACTCATCTCAGAATCCGACTCGTTTGAACTTGTGTAGACTTTAAGAAGAAGGAAGTCCTGTGTGATCATGACCAGATGTGTAGATACTGTGGTTGTAAATGTGTGAATACAGAGAAGCAGTTCAGATTTTCCTGATTCGCAGTGACTCAGCAGTTTTGCTGTGTTGAATCAGCGTGTAGCACCGGTCCCCTCCTGCTCCTGAACAACATGAAAGTCCTTAACGTCTTGTTCCATTGAAACTCCATACCATTGTTCCTTTGGTTCCACTTCACCTTTAGTTCAGCAGCTCCTTCCTGCTCACTTCCTAGTTCTTCTCCTTGATTCTGAATCTTTCTATTTTCGGCTGTTCCTCTGTTCTCGTTTGTTCACAAACCTTGAAACAGCTGTTTGTTACTTTCCTTAAATCCTTGGTTCCAAAGATGCAAAGATGCTAAGATGCTAAGGCCCTGGGCTGTTCAACACCTCAGTTCTTTGGCTCCTTTCACATTAGGTCCTAGGCACCACAGTTATTGGTATTAACTCGTACTTGATGCTTTGCCATCTTTGGTATAAACTGTGGAACCTCAAGTGGGACAATAAAGAACCTTGAAGATGCTGTGGTCCTTGTCCTCTCAACACCTTAGTTCCTTGGTCCAGTGGTTCCTTGCTTTCCCTGCCAGTGTAGACCCTCAGGCCCGGGGCTACATGCTGCCTCGGTTCTTCGTTTCATCGGGTGTTTGGTTTCTACGGTTCTCATTTCTGCTCACAGGCCTGTCGCCATCCATCCATGTGTGGGACGCCATGACAAAGCAGACGCTGTCCATCCTCCGCTGTTCCCATGCGAAAGGTGTCGGCTATGTCAACTTCAGCGCTACAGGAAAGCTGCTGCTGTCCGTGGGAGTGGAACCTGAACACACCATCACCGTGTGGAGGTGGCAGGAAGGTACCACACATTTTTTTATGTAATTTTCAAAATACATAAATTATTTTACTTTCAAACAACCGGACACATGATTGTTCTTATAGTAGAAGTATGAAAGGAAACAGGAAGTGGTTTATTTCATTTAACAAACTTAAAGGAACTTTATTCTGGATCCACAGTTCTTCTTAGAACCAGGTCTGGTTAAACACATTACAATGAATGTTCCACCCCGGCTGACCTCTGACCTCTCTGCCAGGCACCAGGGTGACCAGTAAAGGTGGCCACGCTGAGCGCATCTTCGTCGTGGAGTTCAGACCCGACTCCGACACCCAGTTTGTGTCAGTAGGAATTAAACACATCAAGTTCTGGACTCTGGTTGGAGGTTCACTTGTTTACAAGAAAGGTGTGATCGGCTCAGTGGAGGACGGCCGCATGCAGACCATGCTGTCTGTGGCGTTTGGTGCAGTAAGAGACACTTTTTTACATTTTTAACTTAAATCAAGATGTATAAATCTCAAGTTTGTCAGAATTAGATGCAAGTCAGTATTTTTCTAATCCAGAACAACCTGACCTTCACTGGTGCCATAAATGGAGACGTATTTGTGTGGAGGGAGCACTTCCTTGTTCGGGTGGTGGCAAAGGCGCACAGCGGTCCGGTCTTCACCATGTACACCACCCTGAGGGACGGACTCATCGTCACGGGCGGGAAGGAACGACCGTGAGTTCTCCGAAATCAAGGCATCATCTGAGCAGCTGGTGATCCCGTCATGACTGGAGGCAGGAAGTGGACCGACACCACAACAGGAAGCAAAAGAAAGATGATGTTACCAGAGTTGACTTTGTCTTCTAGTTCTAAATAAAAAAGAGTTAAGACTCACAGATTCTGTCTCCACGGGGACGGAACCTGTGACCCTGTGGTCAATATCAGTATTGAGTTGTGCAGTAACCAGAACCGGTCACATCCTGTAGAACAGCGAGGTGTCGATCAGCAGCTGATGATGAGGTGCTGCCAGGTGCGCTGCGTTTATCTGGAACAGGAAACCAGAATCATTCTTCCTCCTTCAGAGGACAAACAATCTCAACACTGAGGAATGATGCGTCCACACAGACCTCCGACAGTCCTCCTGGGATCCACATGAGCGCTGTGACAGGAAATCAGTCAATCACATCTTATTTTCACTATTGTCTCATTAATCTGAACAAGGTGCGACGTCCTCTGATGTTTAAGGAAAAACTACAAAAAAAACCTTTTAATAGGAGAAACTTCAGAAGTGTAACATCAATAAAATAACAATTTTTACAACATGAATGAAGAGGTGAATCAATAATTCAAGCTAAACAGCATGATTTTTGTTGGTGTGTTCCTCAGGACTAAAGAAGGGGGCGCTGTGAAGCTGTGGGACCAGGAGATGAAACGCTGCCGAGCATTTCAACTGGAGACGGGTCAGCCGGTGGAGAACGTCCGGTCGGTCTGCAGAGGGAAGGTGTGAGAAGGATAGAATGGATTCAGCAGTATTAACTGAAAACTGTGTGATCAGTGTCTCATGCACTTGGATCCAAAAGGAGAAGAACATTCAGCTCAGTGAACCTGTCCTGAGAATATTGTGAATTTAAATAAAAGTAATTTAAAATGTTCGCAGTAACAACCCATTTTAATCAAGTGGTTCCAGATGTTAGAGACACTTCAGAGACGTTGTGGGTAGAAGGATCTTGACTGACGTCTCTGACTCGTCTCTTCATTCTCGGTGAATCAGGGGAAGATCCTGGTGGGAACTAAAGATGGAGAGATCATAGAGGTTGGAGAGAAGAATGCAGCCTCCAACACAATGATCAACGGCCACACTCAGGGGGGAATCTGGGGTTTGGCAACTCACCCTTTCAAAGACGTCTTTATCTCCGCCAGTGACGACGGGACCATCAGGATATGGGACCTGGCTGATAAGGTGAAGATTGAGCTGAGAATCCGATCTTCTTCTTCCCCTGGTGTCAGTTTTCATCTTTCCACTTCTCCTTCTCTCTCAGAAACTTCTCAACAAGGTGAGTTTGGGTCATCCTGCCAAGTGCACGTCCTACAGCCCCAACGGAGAGATGGTTTCTATCGGCATGGAGAACGGCGAGTTCATCGTCCTGCTCGTCAACTCCCTCACTGTCTGGGGCAAGAAGAGAGACCGCAGCGTCGCCATAGAGGACATAAGGTAAAAGGTCAGGACGTTGGTCAGGACATCAGTGTTACACACTTGTGTTTTGTTCCTCAATCAATTCAACCTGTTTTTCCCCCGTGGTTCAGGTTCAGTCCAGATAACCGGTTCCTGGCAGTGGGTTCAGTTGAAAGTGCTGTGGATTTTTACGACCTTTCTCTTGGACCGTCCCTCAACCGGATCGGTTACTGTAAGGACGTCCCCGGCTTTGTGATCCAGATCGACTTCTCTGCGGACAGCAAACACATCCAGGTTAAAGATTGAAAACCTCCGCTCACTCGTAGCTGATGTTGACTTTTCGTGTGTCTCAGTTTGTGAGTTCAGACTCTTTCTCTCTGCAACCAGAGCTGCTCAAATGTGATTGGAACACAAACCAGAAGCTTTTACACATTCTTTTTATTCACAGGAAGAATCTGTTAATGGGTTTATTATTAGTTTTGTGGCAGATGCAGTTTGAACTGCTCTTAATGTTCTTGTTCTGGTGACCTTTGACCTTTTTTCCTCGTGGCTCAGTGTAATGTTGATGTAGCAGCTGAAGGTTTTCCTGTTCTGCTCCAGGTGTCCACCAGCACCTACACCAGGCAGGTGCATGAAGTTCCCTCAGGGAAGATGGTAACGGAGCAGTCCATCATAGAGAGGATCACCTGGGCAACCTGGACCAGGTGAGGCTGGTCCACAGATGATGATGTGGGGACTCGCTGCAGAGCTCAGGGAGGTTCTGTGGTTCTCCGACATTAGAACAGTGTTGGCTTTAAACAATGAACTTCAGAGCCTCACAAACTTTAGAATCAATGGACTAAATGTAGAACTTCTGAAATTAACTTTGGAGCTCAAGTGTAGAACTAAGGGAACGTCTGTAGATCTTGAAGAACATAGTGTGAGGATTAGGGAACAAACTGTAGGACGCACAGAACTGGAGATGTTTTCAGACATCAACTCTGTAGTTAGTGTTTGTGAAGCAGCAGCAGGTTGTCGGGTCCGACTCGTTCACAACAACAGGAACATGTGGGGAACATCCAGGCGAGGGGCGGAGCCTGTAGAGCAGCAGGAGGCGGGACATGATGTGTATATATATATATGTATATATACATATATATATATTCTGCTGTGGAAAGATCAGTGTTTTTGTGTTTGTTTCTTTCACGTTTTAGAAACCTCATCATTTTCAGACATTTTACTAGAGGGCTGCAGGAACATGTGAGACTTGAGTTCACGTCTGGAACATCTGTCTTGCTCCTCAGTAGAAACAGCGAGGCAGTGGAGTCTCTCAGATATTGATCAGTGTTTTTCTTTCCAGCGTCCTGGGGGACGAGGTTCTCGGGGTCTGGCCTCGTAACGCTGAAAAGGCGGATGTGAACTGTGCTTGTGTTTCCCACGCCGGCGTCAACCTGGTGACAGGAGATGACTTTGGTCTCATCAAGCTCTTTGACTTCCCCTGCTCCGAAAAATTTGTAAGTGAACTTTGCAGCCGAAAGACTTGGATGAGTTGGATGTTTGTGTGACCTCATCAGCTGCTGATGTTTTTACAGGGGAAACACAAGCGTTACTTCGGTCACTCTGCTCATGTGACTAACATTCGCTTCTCCTGTGACGATAAATACGTCATCAGTGCCGGCGGCAGCGACTGCAGGTGAGATCTGAATTAAATATGAAAGAGCAGAGACTAACTGAGTGGTTTCAAACCTTCATTCTTCTGTTTCCTCCTGTTTCCAGTTTATTTGTGTGGAAATGTCAGTGAGTCTCGACGTCGTCTTCTCTTGTGAGACTGGATTCACCTGAGCCTTCGCCTGATCACAGCAGACAGGAAGTGTGAGCTGACCCGGGTGCAGACGACTTCTACTGTCACGTCTTGTAAATCCAGATGTTTTAATGTGAAACTGATCTCAAACGTTTGTGGTTCGAAAGGTGAAGGAGAAACGTTTTTCCGTTTGACCTCGGTAGGGAGGTGGTAGCTGTTTGATGTAGCCGTGTTTCTGTTTGTCAGGATGTGCCTTCTTCACAAAGTCTGACCAAACATTTGATACAACTTTATTTATAACGTTGGTGCTATGATCAGAGGTCATTAGGGCTTTTACAGGTACGGAAGATAAACAGTGTCGTTGTCTCGTTTGTTTTTGTAACTCGTTCTGTCTGATGCGGATGAAGAAGAAGAAGATGATGATGATGATGATGCAGAGTATTACAGTGAAGTAGAATAAATTACATCAAGATGGATCTTTGTTTGATCCCAGTTATAAAACCGAAGAAACAGAAAAACTTTTTTTTTAAATGAAAGAATTCTACCTCAAAACAGATGAAGTGAAACTGAATCATATTTAAGGTAGAAAATATTTATTAGAATTAAATTGTGAGCAGAACATGAGTGTGGACGACCTTCTCATCTTTGTCTCTCCACAGGGTGGCGCTATGTTTTTTTCTCTGTATTTATCTGCTGTAGAAATAAATAAAAAAATGAAAATGACTTTGTAACGTCTTGTTTTAAAGGAAAATATCATCAAAAAGTTTTGAATGTTTTATCCTGAAGTTGTTCATCAACACAAACGTGTTTCTATAAACGTGTGTGTTTTGTGTAGATTAGGAAACAAAATTTAATACCGAGGATCATTCAAGTTCACTTTGACCGTCACTAAAGACGACGATATTTCTCCTGAAAATGTTAAGTGGTTTTTATTTCTTCACGTGATTTAAGTGATCCGGTCTGTGTCGTGAAGAAATGTCGCCAGATGAGTCCGTTTGTTGTACTACACAACTTCACCACTAGATGCAACTGAACCCTCAGCACCGAACATTACCGGTGGAGTTCCACAGGGTTCAGTGTCGGGTCCCATGTTATTTCACAGAGGCTTAAGTCGAGAAGCTAATCCTGGTGGAGTTGAACTACAAACACTTTGAAACATGGTGACTTGTCTCTGTGCGTAGCATCCGGTCCTATCCTAACAGTTCATGTTGGTGTTTTCAGAAGTTGGTGAGTAAAGGACTGAAGTTTGTTTCTGAGTCAGCAGCTGCTAATGCTAATGTTAGCTAGTGATAAGAACTCACAGCTGCTCAGTGGACGAGTTGAAACTCACCTGATCAGTTTCACATCCTGAGTTCACGATCAGCTGTGTCATGGGACTTTTCATCATGTTTACAGTGTTTTAAGAAAATAAAAGGAAAGAACAAATGATTATGTTCAAATGTTTTTAAAGTAAAACATTGTGGGACACATGATATCTGGTGTTTATACAAGTGTTGTGACATGTAACTTATTATTTGAAGTGTATTTATGATGTATGTTATAAATATGTAGCTATTAAATCGTTTATTTATCCTGATGATTGGTGCAGGACGATGAGCTGAAGGAACCCAGGGGAAGAATCACAGCTGGGTGGAGAACCGGTCACAGGACGGAACCTCCCATCAACAGGAAGTGAACACTGAGGTCAACCAGAAGCTCTCCGTGGAACCATCACCCACTCAGTCAGGAGGCAGGGCACGAAGAAGAAGATCCACTCCGCACCGACAGGGGGCGGTGTGGGCTGCTGCCGCTCTGTCAGCGGACTGTCATGGCGGCGCCCTGTGTGAGGTTAGAGCGACTGATGAAGATGAGCTGAGAGAAGAAGCAGAACAGGAGAACTCAGGAGAACTCAGGAGAACTCAGGTGAGTCCATCCACTGAACCACCGTGAAGGTGAGCACGTGACACCGCGTCCGGTTTACCGTTGTCACGTGGCTCAGACGTTTTATTTCCGTCAGCACGAGACACTGAACAAAGTGAAACTAAAGATGAAAATCTAACTTTAAACTTGAACTCGTTTATTAATAAGTTTGTTTGGATCCTGCAGCTCTGGAGTCAGAGAGAGAGAGAGAGAGAGCTCAGTGCATGATGGGAGTTCTCCCTCAGTGCATGATGGGAGTTCTCCCTCAGTGCATGATGGGAGTTCTCTCTCAGTGCATGATGGGAGTTCTCCCTCAGTGCATGATGGGAGTTCTCCCTCAGCCTGTGATGTATGTGAGGATCTTGATATCCTGAGTTTTACAGGGAGTCAATGCAGAGAAGCTGAGAGCAGTAATATGATCTCTCCTAGTTCCTGTCAGCACTCGTGCTGCAGCATCTTGGACCAACTGGAGTCTTTTCACAGACTTACTGGGACGTCCTGATAAGAAAGAGTCACACTGGTCCAGTCTCGAGGGAACAAATGGACGAGTTTCTCAGCTTCCTTCTGAGACAGGATGTTCCTAGTGTTCATAATACTGTGCAGGTGGAAGCAGGCTGTCCTAGAGACCTGTTTTATATGTGGGTCACATGTCCTGGTCCTAACTCAGGTTCCTCACAGTGGAGCTGGGGCCAAGCTAACACCAAGGGGACGATCTGGTCTCTGAGATGTTCAGGGACAATTACAATGAGCTCAGTCTGCATTTATATTCCATGTCATATTCATGTTACATATACACATTATAAACATTCAGTATTTTAGTTCTAATTGAACTGAAGTGCTCTGTACAGTTCCTGTGGCTCCGTGTGACGTCACGAACAAACACATGATATTAATATGAATCAGCTGATGAAAGACTGTTTGACAGAAAACCAGATGTCAGAAATCCTCAGTTCACGTGTCCCTGAACGCACCATCGTCTCTCTCTCTCTACCTGGACTCTGCAGGTATGAATGTGATGTCATCAGTGATGCGTGCAGCGCGGCGAGTCGTCCACGCCGACCCGGCTCTGCTCCGCAGCTTCCTGTCTCCGCCCCTCGTCGGCCCTGTCCAGAGCCCCGCCCCCTTGTTCGCCTGTCCGCAGAACAGGAAGTTTGCCTCCAAACAGGTGAGTCTGACTTCCTGTCTATTGGACGTTCCTTCTTTACCTGGTCCTTGATATCGAGATGTGTCTGCAGGTCAAAGGTCAAAAGAAAGAGCAGAAGAACCCGAAGGTCAAACCCAAAGCGGACAAACAGGAAGTGGAGATCAGTCAGAGGATGACGGTGGCGGCTCTCGCTGAGGCCATGAACAGAGACTGTGGTAAGAGCCGACGAGGATCCAACCTGCTCCTGTCTCTGGAGCCTGATCAATAAAGTTTTGTATTTCAGATCACGTCTTCGAGGCCCTGCTGAACACCTCGGTGGATCTGGACTCTCTGGATCCGGACTCGGTTCTGGACGAGAACTGGATCAAAGAGGTGGTGACTCGATCGGGGATGAAGTTTAAATGGGCCAATCTGAGCGAGAGCAGGAAGAGAACCAACAGGGACGCCCACCGCAGGTAACAGGGACAGGAAGTCACCATCAGCCAATCAGAACACAGCTTCAATCTAACCAAACATGCTCGTACTTGTTGTTTGACTTGAGAATACATTTCTTCGTGGAAACTGACACTCGCCAGTGGACCGAGTAGAGGAAGAGGAAGAGGAAGTGCTCAACTGATTTGATCAAATAACAAATACAGCAGATGGCGTAATGCACCTTGATGATGGTTGCCACCCGCCAATAGACCAAACTGAGTTTACGAACACTTTGTACGATATTGCACATTTCTGATCTATCGTTAGCGTCATTAGCTTGGAGGCTAACTTGTTCTGAACGCCTCGCTGAACCGTCACATGTACCATTCATTCCTCTCTGACCTTTGACCTGTGACATCATCAGACCTCCAGCAGACCGGTCCAGTCTGGTGTTACGCCCCCCTGTGGTCACCATCATGGGTCACGTGGACCACGGTAAGACCACCCTGCTGGACAGTCTGAGGAAGAGTCAGATCGCGTCGATGGAGGCCGGAGGAATCACCCAGCACATCGGAGCCTTTCTGGGTAAACACTAAGAAACTTTATTCACACAACTTATTGATTATTGATCAATAACAGAAAACAACTACGTGGGTTTTTTACTTCCAGTTCAGCTGCCGACAGGCGAGAAGATCACCTTCCTGGATACTCCGGGTCACGCAGCCTTCTTCTCCATGAGGGCCCGTGGAGCCAGTGCCACCGACATCGTCATCCTGGTGGTGGCGGCCGATGATGGCGTCATGAACCAGACGGTCGAGTCCATTCAGCACGCCAGGAGGGCCAAGGGTAAGAGCGCCACCGGTCACCGCTGCTGTGACTCTGTGTGTGTGTGTGTGTGTGACTGTGTGTGTATGTGTGTTTCAGTTCCAATCATCGTGGCGGTGAATAAATGTGACAAAGCTCAGTCGGATCCCGATCGTGTCAAACGGGAGCTGCTCGCTCACGATGTCGTGTGTGAGGAGTTCGGAGGAGACGTCCAGACGATCCACATCTCCGCCCTGAAGGTGACACATTAGCAAACTGAAGTAAACAAGAACATCCTTCGTACACCAGACGTCTCGTTTCAGTTCACAACACAGTGACCACACATTGTAAATATAAACGGATCAGCTGAGGCTCACTCGTGATTGGTCCGGTGATTTTAGGGGCAGGACCTTGATGCTACGGCTGAGGAGGTGTCTGAGCGACCTAATAAAGTTCAGAGATAAAACCTGAATATTCTGAAGTTCATTTCTGGAAGTTAAAGGTTTTCTTTCTATATTATCTTATATAAATTGATCAACGTGCAGAACATGTGGGTTAGTGAACTGCAGCGCTCCCTGCAGGCCGTCAGATGATGATGTCATGTTGTTGTCAGGGAGACAACCTGCTCGCTCTGACCGAGGCCACGGTGGCGTTGGCTGAGGTTTTGGAGCTGAAGGCGGAAACGAGCGGCCTCGTCGAGGGATTCGTCATCGAGAGTCGCACCGACAAAGGCAAAGGGTGAGAGCACGTCCCACACTGTGTGTGTGATGTCATCAAAACACTGCTCTGTCGCTTTAAAACGTTATAACCCCTCATGTGTCTCCTCAGTCCTGTAACGACGACCATCATCCAGCGGGGGACGCTGAAGCGAGGTTGTGTCCTGGTGGCGGGAAAGAGTTGGGCTAAAGTTCGTCTCCTGTTTGACGAGAACGGGCGAGCGTTGACGGAGGCGGGGCCGAGCTGTGCGGTGGAGGTGGTCGGGTGGAAGGAGCTGCCCTCTGCTGGAGAATTCATCCTGGAGGTGGAGTCGGAGGTGAGAACTGACCTTTGACCTCTGAATGAGTCGTTCACACTCACTCATCAGCTCCATGACCAGCTGATCGATCGGTTTATAGCAATAATTTATAATTTTGTCATAAACGCATTTAAAGAAAATATAAAAGAGAACAAATAAACTCAAATATGTTGTAAATAAATAATAATTCAAATAAATAAAACCATAAATAAAAATGTTTTTTATTATCCTCTGCGCTGGCAACACCTAGTGGCCGGAGGTGTTATGTGTTTTTGTTGTCTGTCAGATTTCAGAGGTCGAAGGTCACGTGACCTCACATTATTGTGACATGTGGAACTGAAACTGAGGAATTGTTTGATTTTTGTTTGCGGAGCAGCAGCGAGCGAGGGAGGTGGTGGAGTGGAGGAGCAGTGAGGCGGAGCAGCTGAAGCTGCAGGAGGAGCAGAGCGCCATCGAGCTCAAACAGGAAGTTCACCTGCAGGAGTACAGGAGGGAGAGGGCGGAGCTATCTCACCTGAGCTGGAGGAAGAGGAAGGTGGCGTTGTACCGCGCCAACAAGACCAAGTTCTCTGTGCGTCCGAGTGAGAGGAGTCAGGACGAGCAGCTGAGGCTGCCGCTCATCATCAAAGGTGCACTGCACTATGATTGGCCACCGCAACATTACCTAAAAGGTTAACAGCTTACCGTTGACTGACCTTTGAACGTTGACCTCCAGGTGATGTGGACGGGTCGGTGGAGGCCATCTTGAACATCCTGGATAGTTACGACGCTCAGCAGCAGTGTGAGCTGGAGGTCGTCCACTTCGGCATCGGAGACGTTTCAGAGAATGACGTCAACATGGCCGAAACGTTCGCAGGTATGAACACTGGTTTAACAGCAGGTCACAGAGCGGCGCCCTGACACGCCTGATGTCACAAGACTCAGGTCCCAGAGCGTCAGAATAAAACACAAGTTTTATTATAAAACGTCTGATCAATAAAATCGTACTATTAATCAGTTTCTGACCTAAAGCCACATTGATGTCAGAAAACTCTCTCTCTCTCCATTTAGGGTCAATTTACGGCTTCAATGTTGGGGCCAGCAGGTCGGTCCAGCAGGTGGCGTTAAAGAGAGGCGTCCCGCTCAACATTCACACCATCATCTACAAACTGGTCGATCAGCTGAAGGAGGAACTGAGCAACAAACTGCCGCCGCTCGTGTCCGAGAACGTGATTGGTGAGTGACGCTGGTCCTGCGACTCGCTGATGACATGACTGACTTGTCGGTGGCGAGGGAAATCTCTTATTCTGATCATAACGATCAACTATTTATTCTATAACCACAGAATAATACCAGTATTATGTATCTGCTGTTTAATTTGCTCTGCTCCTGCTCCACCTCTGATTGGCCGACCCATCCAACCCTCAATAAGCCAACCAATCAAACTGAAGGAGGCAACTAGCATCAGGGCGGGTTTGTGGGAAATGTCATGGTGCTTCATTGCCACCAGGTGGCGGTAGTGACGCACATGTTTACATTTTTTTAACCTCCCTTCTTTAAACGCTGTTACCCAGCATCCTTTGTGTTCATATGATAATGATAAATCTAAAGGGAAACTGTTTTCCCCCCGCCCCCTCCTCCAGGTGAGGCGTCGGTCCTCGCCATGTTCGAGGTCTCTGTGGGGAAGAAGAAGGTTCCTGTGGCGGGATGTCGGGTTCAGAAAGGTCAGCTGGACCGTCGACACACGTTCAGACTGATCCGGGGTCGAGACACCGTGTGGGAGGGTGAGTGAGGCGTGGACCAGCTTCTCGTCACTTTCATTCTGAGATGAGCGTGTGTGATTTGTAGTAGATTTAAATGTGGTTCTATCAAGAGACTGTTGAAGGTCTAAGTTCTACTGAGTGAGTTCTAGTTCTATATCAATTTAAACTGAGGACTCCAAACAACACGCCTGGCGTTCTCATGCTCCTCCTGCAGGCTCTCTCTTGGCGTTGCGGCACCACAAGGACGACGTTCAGACGGTGAAGACGGGGATGGAGTGCGGCGTGTCAGCTGGTGACACAGTGGAATTCATACCCGGTGATGTCATCGTGTGTTTTGAGAACGTGGCCTCGCCGCAGGTCACTTCCTGGAACCCCGGCTTCTAACGACGCCTCATCTTCTGCTGCGAGGACGAGTTCATCAAACGGATCACTGACAGATATTGACTGATTATTGATCTCAATAAAAATGTGACCTCGGTATGAGAAGGTTTGTGTGATGCAACATGACATCATGAGAAACAGCCAATCAGAGACGAGGTGAGAAAAAACAAGACCTTTATTTTGACGAATCAAAGGAGAAAAAAACTGAAATAAAAGAAAGAAATGAAAACCTGGAGTTACATCATGTGACCGAACTCACAGGTCACTTCCTGTTTCTCTCCAGAACTTCCTGTCGGAAACATTCACACATTAAAAACTGAACTTTTCACTTAACGTGGAGACGAGCGTCTGTTCGACCTCTGAACTCTTCACTTCCTCCTCCTCTTTCCGGGTTTGGTGAGTAATGCCGGGTCGATCTGATCTGGAGTCAGCCCCCTGACGCAGAAGAGTCGGGCGGCACGCTCCGACAGTGCCCCCCCACACTTTAACCCCCGAGACATTAGTTCCTCCTTCAGGACGTCCAGACCCAGAGACTCCAGCTGATCGACGGACGACACCGATGACAGATCCAGAGACTGCCGCTGTGGGGAGGGGGGGGGGCATATGAAGTGTTTGTTAAATTAAATAAAAAGTATTTAATTCAAATCTAACTGAGCTCAGTGTTTATTAACGACAACACGAGGAAGAATTCTATAAAATAAACTAATGATGAATGTGAATGTCAGCGTCACATGACCTCCAGATCTCATGACATCACAAGACATTAAAACGAGAATCAACCAATCAGATCAGTCGACATGTTTTCCTGACTCATGAGATCACTGTGACCTTTGACCTCTGAAATCTAATCAGTGTTGTGTTTGAACCAAATAAAACAAATTCCCTCAAGGAGCTCGTGACATCGTGTGTGACGACGGGGAACCTGAAAACAAAGCCTTCGGCCACTAGGTGTCATCGGTGTGGAGAGAAGACAAATGACTGACCTGTTGCTGAGGTTCCTGGTTCTCTTGGGCTCTGGTCTCTGGCGGTTCCTGGTTCTCTTGGGCTCTGGTCTCTGACGGTTCCTGGTTCTCTGAGGCTCTGGTCTCTGACGGTTCCTGGTTCTCTGAGGCTCTGGTCTCTGACGGTTCCTGGTTCTCTTGGGCTCTGGTCTCTGGCGGTTCCTGGTTCTTTGAGGCTCTGGTCTCTGGCGGTTCCTGGTTCTCTTGGGCTCTGGTCTGTGGCGGTTCCTGGTTCTCTTGGGCTCTGGTCTCTGGCGGTTCCTGGTTCTTTGAGGCTCTGGTCTCTGGCGGTTCCTGGTTCTCTTGGGCTCTGGTCTGTGGCAGTTCCTGGTTCTCTTGGGCTCTGGTCTGTGGCGGTTCCTGGTTCTCTTGGGCTCTGGTCTGTGGCGGTTCCTGGTTCTCTTGGGCTCTGGTCTGTGGCGGTTCCTGGTTCTCTTGGGCTCTGGTCTCTGGCAGTTCCTGGTTCTCTTGGGCTCTGGTCTCTGGCGGTTCCTGGTTCTCTTGGGCTCTGGTCTCTGGCAGTTCCTGGTTCTCTTGGGCTCTGGTCTCTGGCGGTTCCTGGTTCTTTGAGGTTCTGGTCTCCGGCGGTTCCTGGTTCTTTGAGGCTCTAATGGTTTGGCGAGCGGAGGATGAGGTGGAGGACGAGCTATAAAAAAAAATTTTTTCATCAGAAATCGTTTAAAATAAAAAATCTGACGTGTTCCTGATCTGATCTCTACCTGCTGCTCTGCTCAGGCTCCACCCCCTCTCTCTGCATCGTCGTGGTAACGGCTCCACAGCTGGAGGAGGACGACGCCTCATCATCATCGTCTTCGTCCTCCGAGCTCAGCAGCTCGTCCAGCTCCCCCACACCCGTCCTGTAACCATGACGACAGATTAAAAAACACTGAGCGACAGCAAAAAACCACAGAAGTTAAAATCTATTTCCTGTTGTTCAGGCTCCTCCCCGTGAATAAAATCTCACCAGAAACACGCCGAAGCCATCTTCTTCTTCTTCTTCTTCTTCTGCGGCTGCTCGCTCTGATCAGAGTTTGATCTCTTTGTGGCAGAGACGTCTTCCACCTTCACGTGTCCGCTGGACGACGCCTGGAGACCTGAGACACAGACACGTTCAGGTCACATGACGTCACGGGGATGTTGGATTTCACTGTTTCTCTTTGACCTTTGACCTCTGCAGTAGAAATGTTCCTCCGGTGTTTACGTTGGTATTTTTACTGCCTGTGATGTCATTTCCCGGAGAATCTTCAAATGCTTCATGTCTCTAAACTCTGTACAACCTTGGACCATCAGTAAATTGTAGCTACAGACGTCGACAGTGAAGACGAGTGATATGTTTGAGGTTCACGTGTCAAACAATGCAAACGACTCGTCTGAACGTTATCACCTCTAACTCCCCCCCCCCCCCTCACCCAGGAGCACGGAGTCCTCCAGTCGCTCCGACAGGTCATGACACTGCTGCTGATATTCTGGATCAGTGAACTGATGTTTAGGTTCAGACAATTTCCTCTGCAGACGGTCCAGCCGACGCTGCTCCTTCTCTGCCTCACGCTCCGCCTGCTTCTTCAGCCACTCCGCCATCCTGGAGCCACCACAGAAGAAGAACAGTGTCAACATCCATCACAGAACAAGAGTCATTCCAACACACGTCGTATCTGCCGTGACTCACTCTTTCTCGTGGTTCACGTCTCGGAGACGTCGTCCGCTCAGATCTCTGCAGGCTTCGCGGTTTGTCGTCTTTTCGATCTGAGCGCCGAGAGCTCGCAGCATCGAGCCGAAACCTGAAACACACAAGTGAGCTCCTTAGTATTTGTCTAGACAGCTGATCAACAGCTGGATGTGTGTATTTCCTGGACTGACCTCCCTTCCCTCCACACAGGCGGGGCTGCAGGTGATAGATGGCTCCATGTTGCAATGGATCCTCCACATCTGACACTCGACCGTTTCTGATGACGTAGAAATCCTCAGGGGATCCAAACTACACACACACAAACACACACAGTTGCATTGACTGCAGCTTCGTGTCCAGTTGTTTAACGAGGGTTGTGACGATATGGATAATTTGTCACCGCTGTGATAAAACAACATTTTACTGCAGTTTGGCTGTTTCAGAGAATCTGGAGAATCTCCTGGTGCGTTGTTGAAATGTGGAAAAACCAACTCCGGAGTCTGGAGCCGTCACACGTTCTCTAACATGTGTGAAAACTGCTCCATCACTTTTCACCATCACTTTTCCTCGTTCATAGTATTTTATGTTACTAAGCAACCAACTGCAGAGTAGACAAGCTACTTCCTGTTTACACTGATCAACATTTTCAGTGGCACATTCTCACTCAAAACGTTTTTGAACAGTTTTGCTGAAGTTTCGCGGCTGAAATATTTAAATGTAACTTCACTTGACACCTTCAGATACAGGAGAGAACTGTAGTTCAAGCTTTAAAGTGAAAGTACTCGTTTGACAGTTTATTATTTTATTAAGCTCTATGACATCATTAGATCCTTTATACTGAAGCAGCTGTGAAAGCAGCAGGTGAAGCTACAGTTAAATACTTTATACACAGTTTTATAAACATTAGAAATATTGTGAGAGTTTCTCTATTTGAAATGTGATGAGTTACTGGATCATTTAAACATTTGAGAACTTTAAATGAAAAAGCTTTTAACAACTCAGACATTTAAAAAAAGAATCAAATGCAATAATTGTTTCTGTATCAGAAGTAAGAAGTAGCTTAAAGTGGAAATACTAAAGTACAAGTACTTGCATGTTGTGAAATAAATAGGATAAATAAGATTGACAGTGTTAGTGACATTGTGTAAACTGAGTTATCATGTTGATCTTGTTCTTTTCTTAACTAGGGAACAAGTAGTAAGTTTATTCAAACAATAAGTAACTCGAGTCTAAACACTGAAGTATGTCTGGATTCTCTGGACCAGCGGAGCTCGTGATCCAGTAACTTCCTTTAAAACAAAGGAAAATACGGAGATGACAGATGTTCGAATCCCGCAGGAGGAATCACATGACCACGGTGTCACCGTCCTTTGGTGTCACGAGGTTTGAACCGTTCAATAAACCGTTTAAACCTTTTTAAATGTTATGAACCGTTTGAAGAACCGTTTCCGGTCAGTGTTGTTAGCTAACGTTAGCATGTGGGCTAACGGTGACTCTCGTCGCTTCCGGCCTGCGCGTGTGTTCGAGGTTGTCCGTGACGTCACTCACCTGCTGCTGGACGAACCGGGTCAGAACATCTTTCACCACAGAACCGACCGGAAACTGCGCGTTACAGCGGAGCCGCGGCGCGTGCACACACACCTCCATCTTCTCCCTACAGGTAACAACACGGCACTTCCTGTTCGTCTCTTCTTCGTCTTCGTCTTCTTGTAGTAGTGTTTATTGGCGGTTGGCACACCAGCTTATAGGTGCAGTACCGCCACCTTCTGGACTGGAGTGTGGATCAGTAGATTGTCAGTAAACAAACAAAAATAACTAAATAAAAATAGAAACAAACAAAAGGAACCTAAAATTAAATTATTTCCTTAAGTCCTGTTTCTCTTAAATAGTTGTTTAGAAGATTATGTCTATTTCTTTATGTCTTTCTCTCCCTCTTGAGACAGTTTGATAATAACTTTATATTCTTCTTGCTGTTTCTGTTACACTATTATCCGATCGCTTCCCCTTTCACTGACGATTTCGTTACATCACTTTTTACGTTTTCGTCGACGTTTGTCGTTTGACGTTTGGTCTGCGGTGCCAAATATCCCCTCTCACTTCCTGATACGTCACTTCCCTCTGCCATATCCTGACCATTCACAGCCCAGTCGTCGCCTCCGTCCACTCCCCCTGCGCACTTCTCATTGGCCGGCGACGTCCTGTTCGTCACTTCCGCCGTGCGCCTGATCATGTTGTTGCGTGACCACGGTGCCACCTGCTGGTCGAAAGGTGTCATTGATTGTGACGCTTTAACTTTAACGTTTTAATCTGATTTGAAAACACATCTAAATTCTGTTAGATCTGTAAACACATGATTCACTTTTCTTTATAAAAATGTAAAACATCTGATTTGTTTTTATTAAAAAAATCTTAGTTAAATTAACCCTTTGATGAACAACATGGGTCCAAAGTGACCCGGCTCAGGTTTTATTTTCTATATCTTTACAGTGATTGAATTTCATCATTCAGTATTTCAGATATTCCCCAATTAACTTGTTTTTTATCATCACAAATCCTTACTTACATTTTTCCTTTGTTACTTTTTTGAATAAAAGTCATTTTTGTATCACTGCTCTTCTAATTCATTTCCTGTGTTTTTTCATGCATGAGTGTTTCTTTGCTATATGTTTGAAATAAAAGTATTTATTAAATATCTTGTTTTTGATTAACACAAGTCATTTTCCTTTTTCCTTACACCATGGGTCAAAATGACCAGCGCAGTATGAATTCACTACAGATCACCTGACATTCATTTCACACAGCTGATGCATGTGGGTCTTATTTTACATCCGAGAGAAAGAGAAATATGTACAATACTAACTAGCTGTTAGCTAGCTAGCTTCTTTTCTGGCTAGCTAACCATAGCTAGATCAACAAAATAAAACTCGACATATAACAGTTTATACTTAATAGACTGATTGATATGCATTTGAAAATGTGCTTTTGATTTTCTTTATCCAGTGTTAGTCTGGCTGGTCCCAGTCACTTCAGACTTACTGATGCTCATGAAGATGCTGGATGAAGAACAGGATGAGGAAGAGGAGGAGCCAGTTCTTGGTCTGGATTCTGAGTCTGAAATCTCTGAGGCTGAGGAACTAGAGTCTAGGTCCTAGACTCTACAGGATCAAGCTGGAGTGGGGGTGAGTCTTGGAATCCATTGGAATTCATGAAGAAGGAAGAAGTAGCTATAAAAGAAGATAGCAGAGAAACACCGAGTCATGCTGAAATAACACAGGAGATGAATACGGGTCTTTTGACCCATGTTGTGCATTAGATGGGGTTTGCATAGCTTGTGTATCAAAGGGTTAATAATGTTTTTTATTAATCCTCCTTTCTTTGTCTCAGCATAAAATAAAATGAGCCGCCAGGGGGCGCGCTGCTAGTTTCCGTGACCGGAAGTTGAATAGGCTTCCGGCTCGCGCAGCTGAGGGACAACATGGCGGCGGCGGTGATGTCCCGGTGTCGGTCCAGACTCCGGTTCTCCTCCCGCTGGTTCTTCAGAAGTTACTTCAGCTCAGACTCCAGCGGGACTTCCGGCAGCGACCCGCCCGCCGCGGACACACCCAGGTCCGGCTTCGCTGCCGCCTTCGACCTCCAAACGGAGATCCGCCGGGAGGCGGGGAACTCAGCGGCCGGACTCAGAGGCTCCTCCTCCGGTCAGGACGAAAGCTTCGCCTCGCTGCTCCGCCGGTCCCCGCTGGTCCAGATGGGACCGGCCAAGGACCGAGCGGTGGTCGGGAGGATCTTCCACGTGGTCCAGGACGACCTGTACATCGACTTCGGGGGGAAGTTCCACTGCGTGTGTCGGCGGCCGGCGGACGGAGGAGAGAAGCTGCAGCGGGGCAGCAGAGTCCGTCTGCGGCTGCAGGACCTGGAGCTCACGGCCCGTTTCCTCGGAGCTCAGACCGACACGACGCTGCTGGAGGCCCAGGCCGTTCTGCTGGGCCCGCTGGAGGGACGGGAGAACCGGGACTGAGGGGGTCCGGGTCCCTGGAGAGACTGAACCCGAACTGACGTCCAGTCACGTGGTCTGATCAGTGACTCGGATGATTATTGATCCGTGTGGAGTTTGTGTTATTAAAGTGAAACATGTTCCGATCAGCTGTTTCCCTCCTTTAATCACGTGACGCCGCAAATAGCAATGTTTATTTCTTCACTTTAGGAAACGAGATGTTTTTTATAGACACATCGTCACGTGTGTGTCACATGATGCAGGTGTGTGTGTGTTCCACATGATGCAGGTGTGTGTGTCACATGATGCAGGTGTGTGTGTGTTCCACATGATGCAGGTGTGTGTGTCACATGATGCAGGTGTGTGTGTGTTCCACATGATGCAGGTGTGTGTGTGTGTGTGTGTGTGTTCCACATGATCCAGGTGTGTGTGTCACATGATGCAGGTGTGTGTGTGTTCCACATGATGCAGGTGTGTGTGTGTGTGTGTTCCACATGATGCAGGTGTGTGTGTGTGTGTTCCACATGATGCAGGTGTGTGTGTGTGTGTGTTCCACATGATGCAGGTGTGTGTGTTCCACATGATCCAGGTGTGTGTGTCACATGATGCAGGTGTGTGTGTGTTCCACATGATCCAGGTGTGTGTGTCACATGATGCAGGTGTGTGTGTGTGTGTGTGTTCCACATGATCCAGGTGTGTGTGTCACATGATGCAGGTGTGTGTGTGTGTGTGTTCCACATGATGCAGGTGTGTGTGTGTTCCACATGATGCAGGTGTGTGTGTGTTCCACATGATGCAGGTGTGTGTGTGTGTTCCACATGATGCAGGTGTGTGTGTGTGTTCCACATGATGCAGGTGTGTGTGTGTGTGTTCCACATGATGCAGGTGTGTGTGTGTCACATGATCCAGGTGTGTGTGTGTGTCACATGATCCAGGTGTGTGTGTGTTCCACATGATGCAGGTGTGTGTGTGTTCCACATGATGCAGGTGTGTGTGTGTCACATGATCCAGGTGTGTGTGTGTCACATGATCCAGGTGTGTGTGTGTGTTCCACATGATGCAGGTGTGTGTGTTCCACATGATGCAGGTGTGTGTGTGTTCCACATGATGCAGGTGTGTGTGTGTCACATGATCCAGGTGTGTGTGTGTGTGTGTCACATGATCCAGGTGTGTGTGTGTTCCACATGATGCAGGTGTGTGTGTTCCACATGATGCAGGTGTGTGTGTGTGTGTGTGTGTGTGTGTGTGTGTGTCACATGATGCAGGTGTGTGTGTACAGTCCAGTTAATCACAGACAACTCTTCTATTCCGTTCTTTTACTTTAATAATTGAAAACATGAAGCTGACGTGTCATCAGAGTTTGTTTGACTGAGGTGAAATCATTGCAGTCATGTTCCTAACTTTACTTTTCAAACTACTGCAATTCTGCACTTGTCTCTTTTGTATTTAGTCTTTTGTTCCATGTGCAAAGCCCGTTACATGCTGCTGTGACACAATCATTTCCCAAATTGGGATAAATAAAGTACATCTATCATCTATCTAAGCTGAACGCCTCCTCCTCATGAGGCTTTCACTGACCTGTAAATAAATATTAAAACCCTGAGCTCTGACTTACAGGCTGCGCTTCCCGCTCAGTCCTCCTCCCCTGCAGGGGGAGCAGTGGAAGATGGCACTTCTGTCATATCAGTCGATAAATGAATATATAAATGCAGAGGCCATGTTGTCGGGGCTGTAGCGCCCTCTATCTGAGAGTAAATGCAGCAGCTGGGAGTTAACAGTGATTATGCTTCAGTACTGTGAATATGTAGTACTACAGTGGTACTACAGCACTACTACAGTACTGTTTGTCGTTGCTTTTGAGTTGTTCTTCCTGTCGGAGGCACTTTGAAGTTCGGCAGCAGGAAGTAGTTTCATCCACACATGGTCAACAGCAGCCACTGAGGAGATAGAAGAGTTTACACGTCACACGCATTCTGAATCTGGTCTGGTTTCTGAATCTGTTTTCTTTCACCTCAATGACGTTGACTTCGACTTGTCCTGTTCCGTCTTTGTTCAGCTCCTGGAAAGTTTCTGAAAACAAACAAAGTTTTTCTCAGTTCAGTGTCAATAAAACATGATTTGTAATTAATATTTAAATTTAATCTGAAGTGAAACTGGTTTGAATGTGTAATATGAATCGGATGCAATCAGTGAGCTCAGTCGTGTGCGTACTGAACATGGCCTCCAGCTTGACCAGGCAGCAGGTGAAGTTGTCGAAGTCGATGACTTCGTTGTCGGCGTATCGAGCGACCAGCATCTGGTACAGCTTGTTGTTGAGTTTGAACCCTGAGGACAGAGGACGTCACAGGTGAGTGGACTCGAACACAACACGCCGAGTCATCGCGTTCAGGAACGAGACGATCTACCTCCATTTTCCAGAGCCAGGCGCATCTCGTAGGAACTCATACATCCGGATTTATCCAGATCAAACTCTCGGAAGATTACCTGCAGAGGTCAAAGGTCACACGTCCTGTTCAAATGTCACTGTTAAAACGACTTAAATCAGGAAAACAAAACTGATTTTCATTGGTCGAAGCTGAAACTTCCATTTATATCATCAGATTAAAATCAAACAGGTGATAAACACCCATCTTTTTTATTCATGTGGACGAGTAGACGAAGAAAGTAAAAATACTTCAGTAGTAAAAGTACCTCAACACTGTAGATGTGTACATGAGCTTTGTTACTTCCTGTACACGTGTTCACATGTGATGTCATATGATAACCCTAACCCTAACCCTCATGATAATCACGTGATGATGTAATGTAACTTCATAATGTGACTTAGTACTTTTACTTTTGATACTTTAAGTATCCTTTTACAGTGTGGTATTTTTCACCCTGAAGGCTGAAACTAAAGACTTTTATTATGAAAAGCAAATTGCTCACCAGCCACTTCCTGATCTTGTTCCAGAGAATCTGAAACTCGAGCAGCCCAAGGCGAGCGCTGCCGTCTTTCTGACGTCAGGTTAAGGTCAAAAAGACGAGAACGTTCAAGGTTCAAAGGTTCTACTGAGAACGTTCAGAGGAACCAGAGGAAAGAACCTACAGGTTCTTCACAGTGAGGATACGTCCATGAGGCCGACCATGGCTCTGCAGGACTCCATACTGAAACCATCCGTCTGCAGGTCTCTGTCTGCAGGTAGAACAACCACAGAAGAAGAACTCACTCTCTGTTTCACACACAAGAACAAGAACGATCAGAACTCACGTTTGGAGACGACTCGGTTCAGGATGGTTCGGAGTTCTCGGACGGAGATCTCCAGGTCCTGAGGAGAGAAAAGACTTTTGATGACTCAGCTCCAACAAACTGTGAGAGAACATGACTCAGCAGAACCAGGTTCTTTATTTGAACGTTAAGAACGAGTGAAGCTTCAGATGAACTCACGTCTCCTGACAGCTGAGTGAACATCGACCTGAAGGAATCATCGATGTCGCTCTCTGATATTTCCTCCTGCAGTGACCACAAGGTCAAAGGTCGTCGTGACACAAACAAGGAGACGTTCACACAATAATTCTAAAGTTCTACAGATGCAGCAGCTTCACATCATGTGAAGATGTTAGAAGATGTGTTTATATTTTATAATGAAGTTATTTAATAAGATCAGAGTTATTACATCTCAGGCCCCTGAGCCTCTGGGCCCCTGAGGCATTGGGCCCCTGGACAACTGTCCACTTTGCCTGCTGGTCCTCGACAGCTTATTAATAATGATAATAAATACAAAGGGACGACAGTTGAATGATTGTGTCCATTTACTTTTGTCATTGTCTCTGTGACCCTGGTTCTGTATAAATACAGATTTCTTTGATCAACAGGATTCTTTCATGCACAGGACCAAAGTAAATGTTTAAAAATGTGAGTTTAAATGAAGTTGTACCTCCGTGTCGAAGGTTCCCTCCACGTCGTCGTCCATCTCCCTGCACAGATTCACTCACTGATTCACTGTTCAATCACTGGATCAATAACCTGATTATTGGTTTCTCACTCACTCACCTGGTCTCGCACTGTTTCTCAGTGAACACCCTCAGGACGAAGTCCGCTTCCTTTGAGGGTTCAAAGGTCGACGGGACAATCAGGTACTCGCCTGGCGGGAGGCGGAGCCTGTTGCTCACCTCTCTCAGGTTGATGAAGGACTCGGAGCGAGCGCAGGACGAGTGACGCAGGAAGAACTCCTTCTTCATGTGGACACTGGGATGACCTTGTAACTGACGGACAGACGGACGTTAGCGTCGCTGAGCTCAGAGTAAACAAAGGGGATGTTTGTTCGTGAGCAGATGTCGTCGTACTCACCTCGTCAGGAATCTGTGAACGAAACGAGACACAGAGAAGAGAAGTCGTCACATGATCACACCCGCCATGACCCTTCATCCAACATCCTACACACTATATCCTATGTCCTAACACCCACACCAGAACCTATACCCTGTACCCGACCCCCTAAGTCCTAACCAAGACAGCAACAGAGATTGTTGTGACATCATAACGTCACGTCTTTATGACCTCTGACCTCGTAGATAGCGAAGCCGATGGTGTGCATGTCCTGTCCGTGGCTGCGGTAGCGGCGGCGATCTTTCTGCATCAGAGCCACCAGGAAGCTGCAGGTGGCCTCTTCATCATCAGGGTCATCATCCTCCTCCAGCAGGGAGATCTTATACTGAGGGTTGATCCAGAACGTGTCTGCAGAGATGCAGCAGCAGCAGTTAGTTGCATTGTGGGACATGTAGTAATCATAATGTTCAACATAGTCCTAACTAATCCTCTCCTCACTGGGATGGTTCCTGCAGCCGCCGGCGGTGCTCCCCCTCCTCCAGCCCCCTTCAAACGTCACAGTGGTCCAGAAGCTGGTGGAGTCCTGACTGAGAGCGTCCGGTGTCAGATTACAGATCTCCAACCTGGAGAACTGACGCAGGAACTCCTGGAAAGACATCCTGACACACCAACACGTTTCACGTCTCCATCCTGTAAACCAATCACACTCATCCTCACCGCACCAACCTACCAGAACTCTCCGTCCTCCATCTTACAGAGCATGTCGTCCTTCTCTGCTGAGTCGATGGCGTTCCACTCTGAGGAGCTGACACAACGACACTCAGTCACTTCCTGTGTTTGTTCTGATCTCGCTCATAAAGAATCTAAATGAAGCACCGACCTGTCGCTCCAGGCGCCGGTCCACTCCACCTGACCCCAGGGGTTTCTGATCCGGATCAGACGCTCCTGCTGCCCGCGGTGCTCCACCTGGACAGAGGACGGACTAAAGGGTCAAAGATGTGATGCGTCCACCGTTAAAGTCGGTGCCAGACTGTAACGGCCGGCTCACCTGTCTGAGTCCAGTCACAGAGTAGGCGTGGCCTTTGACCAGCTTCTTAAAGGTCACAGACTCCATGTCGAAGGCGCTGGTGATCTGAGGACAGAGGACACGGTTAGATGGTTGATTATGTGTGTAACATGTTAAACTCTCTGATGGTCGGTCACGTGTGTAACATGTTAACTAATTTGTTACTGACATCGATGGAGCAGCCCAGCAGGGACCCTCTCTCCAGAGCTTTGATGATGATACGATGAAGATCTCCGGGAGCATTCTTCAGATCGTACATCTCTGCCACGCCGCCTGTAAAATCCTCAAAGCCTTCGGTGGTGCTGCCGCCAGACAAGGCCTCATACGAGCCGCTCAACCTCAAGACACAAGAAACATCCAGAGCATCATGATGAAAATACTCCATTACAATTAAAGGAGTATGAAAGATGAATAATCTGTAAACTGAGTAGCCGGTGACTGCAGCTGTCATGTGACTGAATGTCTCACTTGGCGTAGGCCTTCTCCAGCAGAGCGCTCCAGAACTCGCTGCCTTCGGCCGAGTGGACGAACAGCAGCTCGCCGTCTTTGACCGGCAGACGATCATCGATCACCACGTCCACCCACTCCCCGAACTGCCAGAACTACACAGCAGAGAGAAACGAGGGGTTAAATCCAGCTGATCAGATTAGACTGTTCCGAAGTCTTCTATTTTGAAATAGTCATTCAATTGTCTGTAGGGCAACAAAGTTGAAGTTTGTTACCACAGCAACTGATTCACCTGACAAACAGACCGACCTGTGGACAAGTGGACAACAGGGAAATGTTTGATTATGTGAATCTCAAAACTAACCACTAACTATCACTTTGTCCTGGGACAAATGTGATAACAAACAGTTTCCACTCAGGAGTCGGAGGCGGCTCACGGTTTCTCTATGCAGTAAAAACTCTGGACAATGATCTGAATATCTTTAGTTTACATCTGATTGGCCAAATAAATTGACAAGCAGAGCGTGAGTGCACATGAAACACCAGCAGTTCAAGCAGTCTTTTGAGAAACGTATATCACGCACGTTGATATCGCAATAACGGTAAATTGTAGATATATTGTGTTTATTCTGAGGGGGGGCTCTGATTGGCTGACATAGGGGAGTGGGTGGAGTCTCACCTGGAAGTGGAAGATGCCGGCGTATTGTTGGTTGAAGTTCTGACCGTGAGGAACGACGCGGTGCAGCAGACGTTGGTTCAAAGTCAGAGAACCAATGGCAGCGAGCAGCCAACAGTCTCCTGTAACACAACCACAGACACACAATTCACACCTTCACAGTCTCCTGTAACACAACCACAGAGACACAATTCACACCTTCACAGTCTCCTGTAACACAACCACAGACACACAATTCACACCTTCACACACAACATAACCACAGACACACACCATCTCATCTCAGAAATTTGAGCTTCAACAAACATCTGATGACCTCTGACCTTTAAACTCTGACATTTATAAACTGATTTTAAAAGTGCAGCAGACTCTTGGAAAGTTACTGGTTGAAGAAGAAGAAGAAGAAGAAGAAGAAGAAGCTTGACGCCAATAAACTGAACAAAGAAGAATTTGCAGAAACAGTTTAAGTTCGAAAGGTTTCTGAGCTGATTCTGTTTCTCAGACAGCACTGACACATTATTAGCATTTAGCTTAGCATTAGTGTGTCCCCACAGACCATCAGGGTTATAATGGAGTCGGCTAATGTTCAGAAATGTAATGCTCTGTTCACATCCTCCCATCAGTGAAGATGAAGATGATGAAGATGTTCTGACAGAGTTACAGTAAAAGTCTGAACATTAGCCCACTCCATTATAACCCTGATGGTCTGTGGGGACACACTAATGCTAAGCTAGGGCTAACATCAACAACAACATTAGAGCCTTTAGCATTAGGCTGCTAATGTTTCCTGATAATGGAGCAGACGTCCGTTCACTGATCAATAACTGGACCAATCCAAGGTCAGAGGCTGAGTGCTGCCTTCAGGAGCTTCTGGTAACTTCCAGCCGCTGAAGCTGCAGTAATTGTTTTGTTCATAAATAAAAGATGTCGACAGATGATGAGTCTGATGAAATCAGACGGAACCAACATGATGCTTCTGCTGTTTGCAGAGTAATGTTCACAAACACAGGTTCACTTCACGTTCGTCTTCACGACGCTGTGGCTTCAGTCAACTCAGTGTTTGTGTCGTGTGATTGACAGGACGTGGACCTTCTCTTCTCTCATGTGACAAAAACACATCAACGCCAGAAAAAAGCAAATACGAAGCAACAAACAGAAAGTGTTTAGCTGCCTCAGACTTGACGAACCAGTCTCCGAGGTTTTTCTTTAACAACTGTGAGAACAGTTCTTAGAAAAATAAATATTAGGAATAACACCCCCCCTCACCCGCTGACTCACCCAGAGCTCCCTGACAGATGTCCGTCCTAGTGGCACCGCCCACAATGAACTGAGGCTCCTCTGTCAGCTCCTGAAACAGCCAATCACAATCTCCATCTGTATGACATCACTCCTCAAAGGTGACGAGATAGTAAGGTGAAGGGTACAGGTGAGTACAGGTGAGTACAGGTGAGTAAAGCTGAGTACAGGTGAGTACAGGTGAGTACAGGTGAGTAAAGCTGAGTACAGGTGAGTACAGGTGAGTACAGGTGAGTAAAGCTGAGTACAGGTGAGTACAGGTGAGTACAGGTGAGTAAAGCTGAGTAAAGCTGAGTACAGGTGAGTACAGGTGAGTAAAGCTGAGTACAGGTGAGTAAAGCTGAGTACAGGTGAGTACAGGTGAGTAAAGCTGAGTACAGGTGAGTACAGGTGAGTACAGGTGAGTAAAGCTGAGTACAGGTGAGTAAAGCTGAGTACAGGTGAGTACAGGTGAGTACAGGAGAGTAAAGCTGAGTACAGGTGAGTACAGGTGAGTAAAGCTGAGTACAGGTGAGTACAGGTGAGTAAAGCTGAGTACAGGTGAGTACAGGAGAGTAAAGCTGAGTACAGGTGAGTACAGGTGAGTAAAGCTGAGTACAGGTGAGTACAGGTGAGTAAAGCTGAGTACAGGTGAGTACAGGTGAGTAAAGCTGAGTACAGGTGAGTACAGGTGAGTAAAGCTGAGTACAGGTGAGTACAGGTGAGTACAGGTTAGTAAAGCTGAGTAAAGCTGAGTACAGGTGAGTACAGGTGAGTACAGGTGAGTACAGGTGAGTACAGGGGGTTCTCACCGTTGGCCTCTTCCACTCCACCCCTCTGGTCTTGGCGGTGAATGGTCCGAGTTCCTTGAAGCCCAGTGAGGACGGTTCTGCTGGGAACATCGGGTCCTGGAACAGGGAACCGTTCTGCACACAGTCCTCCCTCAGGACCTGGAAGTCCTGGTTCATGTAGTGAACCGCCTGCTGGACTGAACCAAGACCTCCAGCCCTCTGGCGCTCCTTCTGGATCCGCCCGGACACGCCCCCAAACATCCTGAGCCACAACACGTCAGAAAAGATGATCAGATCAAATCAGATTAAATCAGATCAAACTGGATTAGATCCGATTACAGGTCTCAGTCCTGTTATCAGTCCACCAGTCCAGACTGACACATCTCAACAGTTCAGATCAGATTATTGACTCTTTGGATATAGACAATTTATATCAGATTGGAGTTAGTTTACATCACATTACAGAGGATTTGGGTCAGATTACACAGAGAATAAATAAGTTGCTACCTGGTGTCGGGGTGATGACTCGTAGGAAGCTGTGAGGAGACAGACATGAGGTGAGTCATATGATCTGACACCACAGAAACCTACGACTCTTCATCTCGGAACATCACACGAGCTTTGTTCACACGTCGCTGATGAACTGACTCAAAACTCAGTGAGATCATTTGAATCTGCTTCATTATCAAATCTTGAATCTGATTCACTATATTCAGATTAAACAACCGATGACAACAGATCTCTGATGATTTTATTTGTCTGTAGCTTTAGAGAGAGGAGCTCTCTGATTGGTGCAAAAACATGCTGACGTCATCGGCTAACTTGCTGCTGAAGGTGCTGAACAGTGAAAACAGCTGATCACACTCATGTCACTGAAAACACAAGAATCAGTAAACACAGGTTTGATCAGGTCCCCCCAGAAACCAGACCAAACCAGACCAGAACAGACCAGACCAGAACAGAACAGAAGAGAACAGAACAGAACAGACCAGAACAGAACAGAAGAGAACAGACCAGAACAGAACAGACCAGAACAGAACAGAACAGAACAGAACAGAACAGAACAGAAGAGAACAGACCAGAACAGAACAGACCAGAACAGAACAGAACAGAACAGACCAGAACAGAACAGAAGAGAACAGACCAGAACAGACCAGATCACCTGCTCACTCTGTCTGTGCTGTGTCGGTCCGGATGCAGTACCAGATGAGTAATACTTGCAGTAGCTGTAGTATTCTGGGTGGATGCTTGCTTCTGATGCTCGATGTTGATGCTTTGCTGCAGTACCAAGCCCCGCCCAGTGTGAGGGGTGGAGCTACGTCACCGTGACAACATGGGCGAGTTAAAGAGGCAAACACGTCTCATCGATGCGTGACGTCACGAGGACCAACCAGATAAACCTGATAAAGGTTTGTCAAAGATGGATTCTTTTATTGGCTGTAGATGATACCACTGATGTGTGAGTGTTTCTGATACAGGTTCTATTGTTTGTTCATCACAGTGACATTTACTGTAGTTTAGATAAACCTCTAAATATTAGCAGCTAGCTCCAGTTAGCTCCGACTAGTCAAATAAACCCAGCTGACCACAGGATAGCTTGTGGGCTAACATGTAAAGATGATGCTAGGCTAACAGTTCCCCTGGGTTTCAGTCTTTGTGCTAAGCTAGGCTAAACATGACCCCTCAGATGAAACGCATCTGAATCTGAAGTGTTAACTTGATAGCTGCATGTTAGCCACCAATGTCTGACTCACAGATACAATCTTGCTGGATTTATACCAGGTCTTAAATCTTATAAATTTACAATCAATAATTTTACTTTGTTTTTAACAGAACTATAATCTCCACTTCACCAGACACTTTGAAACACTGAAACTAATAACAAGTGTCAACTAGTTAATGTAAACTCTCTAGCTATCAAATGTTAGCTCCTTAGCAACCAAACTCAAATACAAAACATCTTAAACAGTTATGTTGATCTAAAATCAACTTTAGCAAGCACGTTAATGTTAGCGCAATGAGCATTTTAATGATCCAAGAAGATTTACAGCTCAGAGGTAACCACCATATTTTTGTGATTCGTGTTAAAATCAGTAAATTCGGTTTTTATTTCTGTGATCATTTTTCTGTATTTGAGTGGCTAAGCTAGCAGCTTAGTTTTCATGTTAAGCTGAAAGATCCTTGAATTGAACACAGAGACAACTTGAATTCATCCAAATGTTTAATTTCAGAAACAACAGGTATTTGTGAATATATTTATTGACTTTACAGCGGCTGTCAGTCAGGTTGTGTAGAGATAAGTAAACACAAGCGCTATATAAAACATGAGGATTTGGAGTGAAGCGGCGTCTGTAAACAGGAAGATGGCGTGCTGCGTTAACACTGGGACTCTGGGCGAACAGGAAGTCACGGCTCAGATCATGGCGAAGTTTATCCACTGTAAACAGACACACACACACAGACACGTCAACACCTGGATGGAACCTGAACACACAGTTATAGACCAGGTCCGGCTCCGGAGGGTCCAGTGGGTCCGTTCTCACCTGGTTGAAGTCGAGCTCGATGGAACCGCTGTTGTGAGCGTCGAGCTTCTTGAAGATTCCTGCAGGAGACGGATCACACGTGTTAAAATCAGATTCAGGACTTTATTCAATGGTCAATTGATCTAAAGAGACAATCTGCCTCGAGTGTCTTGTTTTTACTGCACATCAAATTATTATAGCAAATTATTATATCATATGAATCAGTTTGTTTCATTAAAACTGGACTCACTCCTCTTCTTATAAATAAACTCACATTTTAAAACACGTCAACTTGTTTTTCATCATGTTCATTAAAACGATTCTAATGTTTCAGCTTCATGTACATGAAGACGTTCGTCAGGTAACGAACCTCCTCGGGTGACCTGTGCTCATTTCATTCATTAATAACAAGAAAATCCCGCCTTTAATTCTCTGATGTGATTTATGAACTCTATGAGAACAATATACAATTTTAAAGTTGAATCAAATGAAACTAAAACCAGATTATTTTATTAAAGTTCTCTAAATATAAACACAGATGCATCATGGGAGGAAACAGTCATGTAGACGGGTTTTTCTGCTAAATATTTGTTTCAATCAGTAAGATTGAAAACCAAGGACGGGATTTGTCTCCGTGGAAACGTTTATAATACAAAATACTAGAAGAAGTGTTCATTTATTTAAGCTCAGATCTTTTGTAAGTTAGCAGGATCAGTTTAGTTTTTATCTTCTTCTGATCGGAGGGCAATCTGTGTGTTTGACGTATTTCTGATCAAATTCAGATCTGACGTTAGCGTTCACATCTAATGGAGAAAAGGTTTCTCAGTTCCGTTAGCGCTCCTCCGGTAGCTCTGCTAGCTAAATGCAGTGTTGACTTACTGAACATCATCTCCAGCCTCATCAGACATCCCACAAAGTTGTCGAAGTCGATGGTCATGTCGGGGTCGGAGTATCGAGCCACCAGCTGCTGGTAGATGGTGTTATTGAGGGAGAAACCTGGAGGAAGACCGACTGAGTTAGCGTAGCAGAACGGAGAATATGCACCCAACCACTGCTATTCTGCTCAGCTAGGCTAGTTAGCATTTAGCAGGATTAGATATACATATAATATATTGTCACAAAACAAACACATTTTATTGAATTGTTTGATGTGGTTCTTTCACTGATTAACAGCAAACGATGTTTCAGTTTATCGCTGCTGAGTATTTCAACGAGGAAACGCTTCTCAAACAAACAAAAAAAATCTAATTATATTTATGTTACAAAAACAATACTAACCATTAAAAAAGCTTCTCACGATTACATATACATTTAAAAAAAACTTTTAAAGTTCATTCTGAATATGACAAAGATCTGAATGTTTTCTACGACACACTTCTAATGCTAAGACTGCTAATGCTAATGCAGCTGTTACTCTACAGGACGTAACGTAACAAACCATCATCATCAGTTTACCGACAGTGACATGTGGAGAGTCCAGCAGCAGCAGAGGAAACACAAACAACATTATTTTAGTTGTGAGAACACGAAGAGAAGAAGAAGAGGAGTAGAAGATGTTAGTTAGCAGGAAACGCTTCACTTGAGAGTTTCCTGCGAGCGATGATTCACCACAGTTTAAACAGGAGGAGGTTTGAGACGTGAGTCAGAAGAAATCATCACAATTCAGGTTGAACTGTTTCTCTGAAGCTAAGAGATTCTGACCGAACATCAGAAGTTCATATTCATCCTGATTCACCTGAGACCGTCTGAGTCTGAGTCCTGAGTCTGTAATACTGAGTCTTAAATCCTGAATCAAAATCTTTTGTTGTAATAATATGAGGTCACTCTGACCTTTGACCTCTGAAACCTAATCTGTTAATCTGTGGGTCAAACTGAACATTTGTACCAATTTGAGGAAATTCCCTCACTGCATTTGGACATATCGTGTTCACAAGAATCAGTCAGATGGATGAACAAAAAGATATATAAAGCCTCGGCCACTAGGTGTCGCCAGTGCTGAGACATAACAACTGACCTGCGTCTTTGAAGGCGACTCTCATCTCTGGAGTGCTCATTGTCCCAGAGTTGTCAGAGTCGTTCTTCTTGTAAATGGACTAGAGACACATGAAGACACAGACGTTAAACACCAGCAGGTGAAGTCAGACATGTTGGACTTTACTGGGGAGAGGTGACGTCTCACCAGGTATCTCTGAACCTTCTTCCACAGTGTGGCGAACTCTCCGAGACCGAGCTTCCCGTTCCCGCTGTCCTGCTGCTTGGTTAAAGATCACACAGATATATTCACATCCACAGAGGATGTGTGATGTCATACAGGTACCAGCTGCAGACAGGTACGTTCACCTGAACAAGGTCACCCATTCTTGTGAGTTTTAATCTTAAAGGATACGTCCATCAGGTTGACCATCACCCTGCACGTCTCCATACCGAAGCCGTCAGTTTTGATGTCAGTTCCTGTTGGAAACAGGAAGTTTAAGACCCAGTGTAAAGGAGACGTGTTATTCTCATTTTAAGGTTGATGATTTTAATTAGTGTTGAAATGTTTTCATTCTCTAAAGTTCAGAATCACTTTCCTCAGACTGTCCATCGCTGCAGCTCCTCTCTTCAGCCTCTGTCTGAAACTCTTGGTTTTAGCTCCTGTCTCTTTAAGACCCCCCTCCTGATAAAGCCCAGTCGGCTCTGATTGGCCAGCTGGACCACTCTGTTATAATTGGTCAACCGCTCAACCAGCTGACATAGCATCAGCAGTTGTGGTAATTCAAACTCTGAGCTGGAGGTTTCATGATTGGCTGTTTTTGAGACTGTGATTGGTTGACCTCAGCTCAGAGGCGGGGCCTCCTAGTGTCACTTAGCTGATGTTACCGTTAACAAGGTAAAAACCTGATTTTAGTTCCCACCTGCAGAGGGCACTCAAGTTAATTTAACTGAGCTTCACATAAACTCACGTTTGCCGACAATCTTGTTCATGATGGTCTTCAGCTCCACTGCAGAAATCTCCATGTCCTGAGAACACAACACCAGTTTAAAAACCTGCTCATGATGTCAGGCTTATTTAACCACATTATGATTTCATTTATTTAGTCATTTTATTTTTAGTAAAGTTTAGAATGAAACACTAATAAACTGTTGTTTTCACTACAACTTGTTTCCCATGTTGATTTTATATTAATCCTGCTGTTCTGTCCTATGTTGGTTGTTAGCATGTAACTTATGTTAGCTCTTAGCATGTAGCATGACTCTGTGCACGTGATGCTGTGCACGGTGAACATATTGAATTATGGAATTCTTCAACTGAAAATAGATCTAACAGGGATCTGCTCTGATTGGTCGTCAGGGAATTATTACTAGATCTCCATCTGATCCTCCTGGTGGATCCTGACTCGTTCCCTGGCCTGATGGGACTTGTAGTCCCACGTACTTGTCCTCTGATGGAAGTGGTCCACGAGGATCCTGATCGACTCTGAGGTTCTGTCTCGTCTTAGACCTGATCTCAGCTGTTGGAGCTCGGCGGCGTGCACGTCATCATCACGTATGAATCCGACAAACAAACAGAAACTTACATCTCCGGCGAGTTTAGAGAAGAGGCCTCTAAATCCTGCGTCCACCTCCTCATCTGACACCGTCTCCTGGACACAATTTTCAAGAAAACCTTTATTAGTCAGCAGAACTGGTGACAAAAAAACTGCTGACTCAGTCAAATTGATTAATTGAATTATTTTGTTTGGCATTAGATTAATTTCATCATTTATCATCAACAGTATAAATGTCTGTGGACGTCCTCGAACATCTTGTTTCATTTCTGTCTCACTGTCTAAAAACAAACTCATTTTCAGGTTTGACCTTTGACCCTGAAATGTTCCTACAGTTTCAATGTTGGTATTGTTATTTCCTGTGATGTCATTTCCTGGAGAATCTTCATGTCTCTAAAATCTGTACAACCTCCGCTAAAAGCACAATAAACTATAATAAATTATAAAAGTAAGGAAACTGTGTTGTAACTTAAATAAATACAAATATGTATGTTGGTTGGATTGGGATTCTCTAAACTAAGCTAAGCTAAGCTAAGCTAAGCTAAGCTACCCAGCTGCAGCTTCATGTCAGTTGTGCCGACACGAGAACTAGATGTTGTTACTTCATGTTTGTGTTCGATACGGCAGCCATTTTAAATTTTCACTGATGTTTGAAACTCACGTCTTCAAGCTCAGCTTCAACTGGATCATCACACGGTCTGACAGGAAGAGAGTCGACATGTTAGAAAACACACACAGGACACTCATCGGCTTGATGCATTCACTAACCCCTTAACCAAATCTTAACCATCCAAACTAAAGGATGATTCTAACTCCAAGTCTTAACCCTCAAGCAGCACATTGAAGAAGTGAGGAGCTGACACGATGCTTAAAATGGTTCTCACTAAGGTATAAGTACAGGAACACCACACACACACACACACACCACACACCACACACACACACACACACACACACACACACACTTTCCGTTTACACAGTAAACTCAGACGATGAAAACCTTCATTCAGAGCAGCTACAGACACGTTTTTGTCCAGTGGTGTGTTTGTTTATGTGTGTGTGTGTGTGTGTGTTTATGTGGCTGTGTGAGTGAGTGTGTTTGTTTATGTGGTGTGTGTGTGTGTGTGTGTGTTTATGTGGCTGTGTGAGTGAGTGTGTGTCTGTGTGTGTGTTTATGTGGCTGTGTGTGAGTGTGTGTGTGTGTGTGTGTGTGTGTGTGTGTGAGTGTGTGTGTGTGTGTGTGAGTGTGTGTGTGTGTGTGTGTGTGTGTGTGTGTGTGTGTGTGTGTGTGTGTTTATGTGGCTGTGTGTGAGTGTGTGTGTGTGTGTGTGTGTGTGTGTGTGTGTGTGTGTTTATGTGGCTGTGTGTGAGTGTGTGTGTGTGTGTGTGTGTGTGTGTGTGTGTGTGTGTGTGTGTGTTTATGTGGCTGTGTGTGAGTGTGTGTGTGTGTGTGTGTGTGTGTGTGTGTGTGTGTGTGTGTGTGTGTGTGTGTGTGTGTGTCTCAGGCTCTTACTGAGTCTCTGACTGTTTCTCGGAGAACACTCGGATGCAGAAGTCTCCGTTCAGGTGAGCCTCGAATGTGGATGGGACGATCAGATATTCTCCTGGAGGCATTTTGAAGCGAGAACTGACCTCGCGCAGGTTGATGAAGGTTTCTGATTTCGCCGTCTGAGCGTGGCTCAAGAAGAAGTTCTTATCCAGATGCACCTCACGCTGCCCCTGGAACTGAGGGAGGGACGAAAGACAATCAAGACGGCTCGATATTATACATGATTTATATCCTGTGAGCTTCAGAAGCATCAGAAAGCTTTGAGACGTATTTGTGTGTTTCAGGTATGAGTCCAGATCTTGAACATTTCTCACATATTCAGCTTCTAAATTGATTTTCTTGTATCTGCAGATACTGGACTGCATCGTTCTGCTAACGTTTCATCATCTACATGTGGAACAACCTCTATGATGCATTAACAACACTGAGACCTCCTCAAACAAACAGCTGCTTAGCTTAGCATAAACAAAGCTAGCCTGACTAACCCTAAACCAGTACCGCTAAAACCTGCTAACATGACTGTACGTTATGTGCTTTCAGGCATGAACTGAAGTTCAGTCATGTTCCTCACATGTTCCTCACATGTTCCTCACATGTTCTGCAGGTTCTGTGTGTGAGAACAAATGTCTGAGTCAGTGTCTCTGCACATGTTCTGGATCTTCTCCTGCAGCCTCCTAGTAAAATGTGTGTAACATGTCAGAGTGAGTCCATGTGAGGAAACAGCAGGACAATGTGTGGAAGCTTCCCAGAGAGCGAGTGGACGTGTTGATGAGGTTTCTAACACGTGACGGACGTGAAGCTGGAAGAACACAAACATCTCAGGATGAAGAAGAGGAGCCGTACACGTAGAAGACGAAGACGTCAACTTGGAAAGGAGAAACACTAACTACACAAATTGTCCAGACAAACGTTGCAGGAGTTCACGACGGAAATCAGCTTTAGACGAAAACCTTTTCAATAAAATTTCCATCCACTGTCCGACATCAACAATTTTCAGGCGTTCCTGCTCAATTTCAAACAGATTCATCTAAAATGTGTGGTGTGTCCTGGATGGAGGTTTGAGGAGTGTGCTTTCCTGTGACCTTTGACCTGAAGGTGTTAGGGTGTCCGGTGCTCACCTGTTTGGGAACCTGAAATAAACAAAGACAAAAATATAACACGTCTGCGTTAAAAGAACACATTTCATGTGTCTTTACATATTTGAGATGTTTCTTCATAATCAGATCTTTGTCTTCTCTTCTCACCTCGTAGATGGCAAACCCGATGGTGTGCATGTCCTCTCCTTGTTTCCGCAGCTTCCTGCGGTTCTTCTGGATCAGACCAACTACAAAGCTGCAGCCCACCTCACCATCATCTGGGTCATCATCCTCCTCATCCAGCTTGATCACAAACTGTGGATTCGTCCAGAATGTGTCTGTGGAAGAAGAAACAGCTTCCAGCTCCATCACCTCTCACCACGGAACTCTTAAAAGGTTGAATACAGTTTCCTTTTGGAGCAGGTGGTAGTGATGGTCTCTGACCAGGACCAGGTTAAAACACCAGGTCCTCTGAGCAGCACACTAACCAGGACGAGCTGGTTAAAGGTGAAAGGTGTTGTTTCACCTCTGGAGACAGAAGTGAAGGAATGAAGTCTGATGGATAACAGCTGCTAATGCTAACGTTACCGATGACATAAATGTACATATAGTTCCTCCCATCTGTTCCAATCGGGCACCAGGTTCATCCGAACGACTGATCAGACAGAGGCCACCTCGATCTCTGAACCTTCATTTGGAGAATTTCTTACTTGAATATACTGATTTCACTTTTAGCACAGATTCATTACAGCTTCAGTCAGTGAGAGCAGTCTGTGCAGGTGCAAGGAGGTTCAGCACTTACAGGGGTTGTTTCTGCAGCCTCCGGCGGTGGATCCTCTCCTCCAGGTGCCGTCAAACGTGCTGACGCTCCAGTGTTTGACGGAGTCGTCTTCGATGGTGTCGGGGGTCAGGGTGCAAACCTCGATACGAGAGTAGTGACGCAGGAAGTCACTGTAGGACATCCTGTAGAGATAGGACGGAGAAGAACTGTCACTCCACACCAACAACCAACACCATCAGTTCCACCTTTGTATGAAGGATGTTAGGACTGTGTGACCTTTGACCTCGGTTCTCTTACCATTACATGAACAGGTCAAATGGGTCAAGCTAGAGGTTTATCTATCCTTGTGGAGACTCTACCTACCAGAACTCTCCGTCCTCAGCGTTTGCGTTTGGACAGTCTCCCTGCACAGAGTTCCACTCGGACGATCTGTATAACAGAAGGATAATAACACAGAGTTCAAACAGAACCGTCTTCATGCTCTACAATGAGGCACGGCTGTTAGCAGAGAACAGGAGGGTTGATTTGCTCAGATTTATCACTGTCTGATATGAACTGTGTTATGTTGTGTTCAGGTGCTGTGGTTGTCATGGTTACCCGTCGCTCCAGGCTCCGGTCCACTCCACCTGACCCCAGGGGTTCCTTATCCTCACCAGTTTCTCCTGCCGACCACGGTAGTTCACCTGGAAACAAAACAACATTTCATTTTCCTTATGTCACCTCATCTGATTCTCATCTGTCATGATGCCATTGTCAGGACGCTGTGTTACCTCGACGGCGCCGGTCAGTGAGTAGGCGTGGCCTTTCACCAGCTTCTGGCGAGTGACGGCCTCAGAGTCTGCGGCGCTAGTTATCTACACGACACAAACAGAGACGACTGTTTCATCTTCATCTTCAAAAGTCCAATCAAACTAATGTTCTGACCTGTCGATGGTTTATTCTTTAGACTTTCACAAACAAATCTGATCTGAAAAGAGTCAAATCTGAACAGTTTGAGCTTTAACGTCTGTTTCAGTTCAAAAACTAGGACAGAAGGAAAAGTCTGAACTGCGACTGAGAGCCAGGACAAAATGGACGTTTCATTGTAACAACCAGGAAAATCTTCAAAATGAAATAGTTGTATTATCCCATTTCAAATATCTTACAGTGTGAGCAGAGAAAAACAAACTCACGTCGATGGAGCAGCCCAGCAGCGCTCCAGCCTCCAGGGACTTCTTGATGATCTGGAACAGGTTGGACGGAGGTTGTTTGAGGTCGTAGTTCTCAGCGATGCCTCCCGTGAAATCTTCGAAGCCCTCGGTGGTCGAACCTCCGGACAACGCCTCGTAGCAGCCGTTCACTCTGCAGCGAGAACATCAGACTGAGCGTCAGAGTGAAACTAATCCATGACTGCTGGAGGTTTTCACTGTGACTCGTCGCTGTGGTCCACACGGACCGACTGCAGAATCTGTGCATGTTATACGATTACAGAGTTCTTTACTATTCAGTGAAGATAAAAGATGAATGTCAGTGAAGTATTAAGAAAAGAAGTGGCCTCAGAGTTTAGAGTTTTAAACTTTCTCTGAATCTCTCACAGAATCTACGAGTGGATTCCCACTGAAGTGTGACAATGCAGAACCAGTTCAGAGCTGCTTGGTCAGCTTCACATTTGATCAGGTTTGGGAACCGAACACTACGTAGTCCGCACTCCACACCAGCTGGGGGCAGTAATACACCAACTTGTTGTCTGTTGTCTCATAAACCTCAACTTGGGTTGATTTCCGATGGAAAGAAATCATGGTAGACAAAATGCAGCTGTTTTCTGTTTTGTTTTACATCTGAAGTGGAAGGTTCAACTCGCTGCTGCGGATTTCACTGAATTCTCTGACTCCAGTTGTTTTCTGTCAGATTCAGACTATTTGTGTGGAACTGGTTCTAGATTAGACTGATCAGATTTAGATTCAGAGACTTGTACGTCGTCTGTTGCGTCCATTGTTAATTCTGTTGGTCTGCATTCGGCCGATCAGCACGATTAGGTTGTGTGAAAGTTGTTAAATCTCAGGATGTTCTCACTTGGCGTAGGCCTTCTCCAGCAGAGCGCTCCAGAACTCCCTCCCCTCGGCTGAGTGGACGAACATCAGCTCTCCATCTTTGACGGGCAGACGATCATCGATCACCACGTCCACCCACTCCCCGTACTGCCAGAACTACACAGCAGAGACAGAGGAGACAGTCTAACACTTTTACTTTGAAAAGTTCCCCCAATTCTGAATTCTACTTCCTGTCTTCCAACGCTATGAAACAGGTTACGTTACAGTTGTTTTCCTTCGTTGTTCGACCTGTTACAGGCTGATTCAGTGTGAAGCACTCAGCATGTGGTTGTAATCTGCAACTTCACCTGTAGTTGTTACACAATCTTAAACACTGAACTGATGAAGTGGGATTAGAAGAAGTTGAATCAGCAATAAAGATCTCAGTCATTAAAATAAAGTCAGAGCCTCGAGTTCTCTTTACAACCTACTGCAGAGTTTTTCTTTAACATTAGTTCAGTTCCACAGGGTTCGCTGTTAAGACCCATCTAGTTTCACATGTTTCCACTTCGTGTATTAAACACATGTGTTCACCTCACTGTTTAGCCCCTGTCAGGTAACCATAGCAACAGTCCCAGGGCTAACCGTGAAACTAACAACTGTCTGTTTTTCTAGATCATCATATAAAGACGTAACTGTAATAATAAGTTTATCACTGATTGTATCCTGAGTTCAAACCATAGTTCACACAGAACTACGCTGCTGATGTCAAACATCTGGTACCTGGAAGTGGAAGATGCCGGCGTAATCGTCACCGAAGCCCTGGTCGGTGGGAACAACCCTGGCCATCACATATTCATTCAGGGTCAGGGAAGCGATGGCCGCCAACAGCCAGCAGTCACCTGGACGGACATTGGACATTGTGTGAAGTTCTGTCATGATTAAGCCGTGAACGGACATGAGACGGTCTGGTCCCCGGAGGATTTCTATGATTTGCATCACCAGCTTGTCCCACAATCAGCACGGTTACCTAGCAACAGAGCTGCAGTTAACCACAACGAGAAAGTTTTATAAACAGTGTACCATTAGCTGCTCGGTTGAGTTGAAGCCTGGTGCATCTAAAAGAGTAAACATAGGACCCTGGTCTCATTGCTTCCAGCCACCATTACCCCGTTAAGCTCAATGATGCTGGGAGATGGTGGCCTGTGAGCGATCCTCCCGTTTGGAAGGAGCCTTTGATATGTGATGTCTAACAGAGGCAGAGGCTGCATTGGGACACAGCTGAAGCGATTCATTCATGGGTTACGTTCCTTGACATTTGAATTTTGACCACAAAAATCGAATTAGTTCATCCTCAAGTCCAAGTGGACGTTTATATCAAAGGACGGACGCCTGTGGCTCTGGACTAGATTCCTGCAGCAGAAATGTTGTAGAATGAGTTGAGTCTGGTTGTTGAAATGTTTCAAGTTTAAACTTTCATGATGTTACACAACAACAGAGATCTGCTGCTGTGGTTTAACAGAGACACGACTCACTGCTGACGCACAACCACAACCACTACACTGCAGGGTGTGTCTCTCTTACTCTGTGGTTCTGGGTGTTAGCGTGTGTGCTAACAGCTCATAACTCCCTCTCTCTCTGATGTTTGAGTCAGTGTCTCTCGCCCTCTAACAATAGCTGGCAGACCTCTTCCTCCTCAGCCAATCAGGGCTCAGCATGGCAGCGCCCTCTAATTACACAAGATCAAGTTTCAGTTCAGCTGCTTCGACCTCATGAATTGAAAACAGACATGTGATTTTTTTTACAGTGACTCTTTCCTTTCGTGTGTTTTTTATGTTCTGTGATTCACATGACGTTGTGACGAGAGAACAGACGTGAACATTAGCTGCCTGTGTTTGCAGGATACATGCCTGGCAACCAGTCTCACACGCCCCCTATCAAAGCCAGGGGAGGCTTTCATTTCCTCCATGAGCTGTGAGTGTAGGTGGTGCGTTCAGGGACAGTCTGACAGGCTCTCTGTTATGGTGTGTTTGAGGACTGTAAGGAAAACTCACCCAGAGCTCCCTGGCAGATGTCCGTCCTGGTGGCTCCGCCCAAGATGAACTCAGGATTGGAGACGAGCTCCTGTCAAACGACAGATAGACGTGAGACTGAGAGACAGACGAGGACGCTCAAGTTGACGGACCAGTTTTTAATATCATCAAAAAACTAATTCAAACCAAACTGATCATATATTTAATCTACTTAAATAGTGTTTGTTTGGGCCGTGTCCCATCTGGTAACATGGAGGAGGAGGGGTTTAGACCTATACTGCAGCCAGCCACCAGGGGGTGATACAGATGATTTAGCTTCACTTCACCTGTGTGTGTGCGTGTGTGTGCGTGTGTGTGCGTGTGCGTGCGTGTGTATGTGCGTGTGGTCAGATAAAAACATCACAACATGTTGTGTTACACTTGTCACTCCCTCCTCTTCCTCTGTTCCACTTCCTGTTTCTGACGGAGAAACACACGGAGTGACACATCTGCACGAGGAAAAGTACTGTGTGTGTGTGTGTGTGTGTGTGTGTGTGTGTGTGTGTGTGTGTGTGTGTGTGTGTGTGTGTGTGTCCTGCTCAGCCCCTCTGATCCTCAGTGTAGTGACTCATCTCTCTGGTATTCAGGATGTGTTCATGTGTCATGTGATAAAATCTGAAATTTCATGATCACCATCATATCGATTGTAATAACATGTGCTAAACATGATGACATCATCACGTCAAATGTCTGACCAGAGGTGTCATGAGCGTAATTATGTTCATATACACACAGTAAACTGCATGTGCTACTGGAGTACTCCACTAAGAGGCACAACACAGAAGTCCCACTGGCTAGAACATCCAGATTCACGCCCTGCAAATAATACGTCGGTGCAGAGAAAATCTGGTTCCACTTATCGCAATTGGCGTTTTTTTAAAATACAACTTTATTAATAAAAGAAGATACACATAAAATGTTCAGTACTCTGTGCTCTGACCGTTAATAATAAAGTTTCCTGTTTAAAACAGAATGACACGTCCTAAAAAAAGATGTTTTTACTTTATACAGGAAATAAAAAACAAAACAGGACTGAAATTTGTGGGGCAGCCTTTTCTTGTTTCCTCTGCTAAAGGAGATAAGTTAGGAAGCATTGAAGCTCCTTTCCTTATCATGTAGAGAATTCAAACAGCTCTTATTAAGGCTGCTGAAACACTTCAGGTCATTTCACTCAGTTAAGAATGTTCCTAAGAAAAATGGACTATTCGACCGCAGCTATGGTCTCGAGGACATGCGCATGTTGCCTGAGGCAGCCGTGATGCAGGCGTGAAGATAACAGCAAGAACATCTCAGGTTACAGACTGAAGTCGCCCGTCTGCAAAATCCCAAAACACCCACCTACAACCACTACGACGAAGGTGGAGGATCGTAACAACTTTGCTGATGTTTTAACGACACAACAACTCATACAAATGTCTGAGTCAGTGTCTCTGGACGTTTTCTGGATCTTCTCCTGCAGCCTCCTGGTAAAACATCTGTAACATGTCAGAGTGAGTCCATGTGAGGACACAGCAGGACAATGTGTGGAAGCTTCCCAGAGAGCGTGTTGATGAGGTTTCTAACACGTGACGGACGTGGAACTGGAAGAACACAAACATGTCGGATCCAGACAATCTCCTGCTGCTGCTTCATGAAAAATGAGCTCCAGGAAATGTCTGGACATGTTGGTGTGTGAAAACAGAGTCCTGGTGTCCTCAGGGCTCAGATGTTTGGAACATGTAACTTCACCACTAGGTGTCTCTAAATATCCTGTAGGACATCTTCAGGTGAACGTAGACAAGTGGACTTTCATGTCTGTATTTACATTCGATACGAACGCAATTTGAACTGCATGTTTGTGTCCCCTTAAAAATCTCAATCTCAACTTTCTGACTCAAACATAGAACTTGGACGTGACGTCAAAACGGAACGAGAAACAAACACAACTTTATTCTTCATTCACACTCTCCCAGGACACACACACACACACACACACACACACACACACACACACACACACACACACACACACACACACTATAGAATGAGTTGCCTCAGGTCCTTCACCAACAAACATCCCCCCCTCCTCCCACACACACAACCTCCAGCCCCACCCACCCCTCCAGCCAAACACACCCATCCGGACCTGAATCCAGCTCCAGGCCCGGGATCTTACCGTGGGTCTCTTCCAGGTGACGCCCCGGGTCTTGTGGGAGCTTTGGCCCAGCTCCTTGAAGCCCAGAGACTCGGGGGCGGCGGCGAACGTCGGGTCGCAGAAGAGCCGCCCGGCGGAGCGGCACTTGGCCCGGAGCGAGCCGAAGTCCTGGTTCAGGTACCGAACCGCGTTCGCGTTGGTCCCGAAGCCCGCGGCCAAGGCGCGCTGCTTGGCCAGAGTGGAGGCCACACCGGCCATGATGAAGAGGAGGAGGAGAAGGAGAAGAAGGAGAAGGAGAGGAGTTTTACCGAGAGACGGAAAAACTCCGCAGATTCTTCTGAACAAAGTTTGACAGATTTTCAGTCAGAGTGACACCTCCGCCCTTAGAGGAGGAGCCTGTCTCTCCCCCCCACCCTCCCCCTCTCTCTCTCTCTCTCTCTGTCTCTCTCTCTCTCTCTCTCTCTCTGTCTCTCTCTCCCTCTGTCTCTCTCTCTCTCTCTCTCTCTCTGTCTCTCTCTCCCTCTGTCTCTCTCTCTCTCTCTCTCTCTCTCTGTCTCTCTCTCTCTCTCTGTCTCTCTACCGCTCTCTGTCTCTCCCCCCCACCCTCTCTCTCTCTTTCTCTCTCTCTCTCTGTCTCTCTCTCTTTCTCTCTCTCTCTCTGTCTCTCTCTCTTTCTCTCTCTCTCTCTGTCTCTCTCTCTCTCTGTCTCTCTCTCTCTCTCTCTCACTCTCTACCGCTCTCTGTCTCTCTCTCTCTCTCCCCCCCACCCTCCCTCTCTCTCTCTCTCTCTCTCTCTCTCTACCGCTCTCTGTCTCTCTCTCTCTCTCTACCGCTCTCTGTCTCTCCCCCCCACCCTCTCTCTCTCTCTCTCTCTCTCTCTCTCTCACTCTCTACCGCTCTCTGTCTCTGTCTCTCTCTCTCCCCCCCACCCTCCCTCTCTCTCTCTCTCTCTCTCTCTCTCTCTCTCTCTCTCTCTCTCTACCGCTCTCTGTCTCTCTCTCTCTCTCTACCGCTCTCTGTCTCTCCCCCCCCACCCTCTCTCTCTCTCTCTCTCTCTCTCTCTCTCTCTCTCTCTCTCTCTCTCTCTCTCTCTCTCTCTCTCTCTCTCTCTCTCTCTGTCTCTGTCTCTGTCTCTCTCTCTCTCTGTCTCTGTCTCTCTCTCTCTCTCTCTCTGTCTCTCTCTCTCTCTCTGTCTCTCCCTCTCTCTCTGTCTCTCCCTCTCTCTCTCTGTCTCTCTGTCTCTCTCTCTCTCTCTCTCTCTCTCTCTCTGTCTCTCTCTCTCTCTCTGTCTCTCCCTCTCTCTCTGTCTCTCCCTCTCTCTCTCTGTCTCTCTGTCTCTCTCTCTCTCTCTCTCTCTCTCTCTCTCTGTCTCTCTGTCTCTCTCCCCCCCACCCTCTCTCTCTCTCTCTCTCTACCCTCTACCCTCTCGCCCCCCTCTCTCTGTCAGAAACAAACAGAATCAAAGTGACGTCACAAACAGATGTAACACATTAACTGTCCGGACAGAAGTGTGTTTGTCTCTGACGTCACTGACAGAGTCTCAGCGTCCAATCAGGACTAAGACCTGACATCAGCTGACTGAGTGTTTGAACATGAGTCAACGTGTTAAAACTTGTGTCTTTAAGTGGTTTAAAGGGGACATCGTATGTCCATTTGACCACAAGTTGATCTGGTTCCTTGGGGTCTTAATGAAATGTCTGTAACATACTTTGGTCAAAATACCACAAGGATCATATAAAACAGCTTTTTACCCTGTATAAAACAGCCCTCCACAGAGTGACCTGTTTTGAGTGCCTGTTCCTTTAAATGCTAATGAGCCAGCTCCCCCCTCCCCCCTCTCCCCCCATGATTTTAAACGATATAAATTACATATTTTATATGATATAAATTATCAAATATGCATCCCATACTTTGTATTCCCCTTCTGTTGTCCTGGAGTTTTAATTTTCCCAATCACATAATTAAATGTCCCCCTCTGCCCCCCCCCCCCCCCACTACAAGCACACAAGCAGACAGACAGAGAGAGAAGGGGGGGGGGGGGGGGGGGGGCTATGAAGACCATCATTTACCCCCGAACCCCGACATTCAACGGGTACAACAACAAGCGGAGAAAGCAGAATCGAGGCTGACCTTATATAAACAGTCTATGGGGCTGACCAGGAGGATTGGTTGCTTCTTCCACACCATTGGTTTGTTTACTTACTTCACAACACTGACGGAACTTGATGATGTCACAGTGACATACCTGAGAGCTCAGAGAAACTGACCTCTGACCCCTGAAACCACAGGTTTGTCCATGCGTGTCACACATTCATCACATGGTGACGTTCAGCACCCGGATGGAAATAAACTTTGAAACAAGCAGAGCTAGGCCTCATACTGACAGCAGGGGGAGACAGAGAACGGACACACTTCCTGGTTTGTGGCTTTATGGATGTTGAAGTACCTCAGCTGCTTCAGCTCCAGGACGCCGCCTGCTGGTGGTGTCAGGCGTGACCCGGCCTCAGGCGTGTTTTCAGGTGTTGGTCAGTGTTTATCAGACTGTTTGTTTTCTGACTAACTCAGCTGATATCACACTGCTTCACCTGGACCCAAGCTCCGCCCCTTAACTGACCACCTTACACAAATACACACACACCTGAGCCTCACTCTGAACAGGTGACCGATTAGTATTTAGTAACTACAGATACTGGCAGACTCTCGGCTGATTCTTCAGGCACTCACCGGACTAGACTCACGATGACGAGCACGGCAGCGGACCTCGCCAGGAGGAAGGCCCGGGACGAGAATGGTGTCGGCAGCCTGGCCCACGCCATCCCCTTCAACAAACAGGACTTTGAGCAGTTGCGTAGCGAATGTCTAAAGACTGGCACGCTCTTCTGTGACCCGACCTTCCCTGCCACCTGGGACTCTCTGGGATACAACCAGCTCGGACGCTACTCGTCCAAAACCATTGGCGTGGAGTGGAAGCGACCATCGGTGAGCAGAGCCGCAAATCACAGAAACACAAAAAACAGAGAAATTGCAGAGATTGAGTCAAAGAGTTAATTGACGTTGATTAAACACAGATACTAAAAGAGACAAAGACAACTAGAAATATCACACTGCAGCTTGATGCCTCCACCAACCAGTGAACTTCACCACTGAAATTCAGAATGTAAAGTCTCAGTGAATGTTTGTGCCAAATGTGAAAGGATCCAGACATTTCGGGTTCACAAGGCAAAACAAAAGTGCTTTGTGAGGTCACAGTGACCTTGACCTTTGACTACCAAATTCTAATCAGGTGATCCTTTAGTCCAAATGAAGGTTTGTGATATCTCAAAGGTGTAATTGAGATATCGCATTCACAAAAATGGGATAAAGTAGGTACGGACAAACAACCTGAAAACATGATGCCTCCGGCTACTGGCTTCACCAGCGCTGAGGCAAGTGACCAGGACACAACAGAGACAGACACTAAAGCTGCTTTCACACCTGAGCTCCTCATTTCTCTGGATCTTCTCTGGAGGATCACGTGTGAACACAAAGAGTCAGACTCAGTTGGTCTTCCTCCTCCTGAGCTCCTGTATAGAGTCTAAATCCAGGAGCAGTGTGAACAGCAGAGGATCCTCCACTGATTCACTGGGAGTGAGTGGTGGGGGGGTGAAAAAGTGGATGACTCAGAGATGTTGTACAGATGTGAGACATCACACTGACTCAGAGTGAAGGACGGGGGGGATCTGTCCTCAAAGGACACACCCGTTTACATTCACTGGGCTTTGAACGTAGAAGGCAGGAAGGGTCTTCCAGGGTAGGGGGCGCTGTGATGAGTTTTATATGAAGAGTGAGAAGGAGGAAGTTTGTTTTCAAATGAAGACACCAACACCAGTCTGGACTCTGATGTGGTTTCACACATGAACCAGGACAAGAGGAGTCACTGCGTAATCCTGTGTATTTACTTCCTCATTAATCATTAATCACCTGCTGTCTCGTCCAATCAGGAGCTGTGTTCTGATCCTCAGTTTATTGTTGATGGAGCGAAAAGGACCGACATATGTCAGGGAACTCTGGGTAAGAACACACACACACACGTTTGTACTTCTATCTTAGTGAGGACACTCATAGGAATAATACATACATACCTAACTTTAACCTAAACCTAATTCTAACCCTCAAACCAAGTCTTAACCCTCAAACGGCCCTTTGAAAAAGTGAGGATCAGTCAACATGTCCTCACTCTGTAGGTCTATGCTTAAAATGGTCCCCACAAAGGTATAAGTACAGGAACACCCTCACCTGCTTTCTGTCTGTCAGGTGACTGCTGGCTATTGGCTGCCATCGCCTCTCTGACTCTGGACTCTCAGATTCTGAGCAGAGTGGTACCTCCCGCTCAGAGCTTCAAGTCTCAGTACGCCGGCATCTTCCACTTCCAGGTCAAACACAAACTTCGATTTACTCAGTGTTCACTTACTTGATTTATTCTTCTGTGACCAATGAGCAGACGGCTCCGTGATGACGACCTTAAGTGACATCATGTTCCTTGTTCATGCAGCTGTGGCAGTACGGAGAGTGGGTGGACGTGGTTGTGGACGACCGGCTGCCAACCAGAGACGGGAAACTGCTGTTTGTCCACTCAGCTGAGGGACGAGAATTCTGGAGCCCCCTGCTGGAGAAGGCCTACGCCAAGTAAGAGACAGATATAAACAAATAAACATACAAACTAACCACGAAATGAATAAACATAAACAGTCACCGTGACATCACCCGGTGGTTTGTGAGCTGCTGCTCTGAAGCCTCAGTTTGACATCTTGTTCAGCGCCATTTTGGTTTTTTGGAACCAGAAGTTACCATATGTGGAGGAGTAGGGGGTGGAGCCTGACTGAGAGCTCGAGGAATCACACCTGCCACGTGCACCCATTGGACAGTACTAGCTGTCAATCAAAGTGTGGTATCCAAGCAAATGCAAACTAGAGATTGATACATAAACTCCTTAATGTTTACCGATGTTATAAAGTGAGAAGTAGAATAATTTTCTCATAGACCTCTATAGAAACTACCAGTGGAATCGCCCCCTGCTGGTCACTACACAGAAGACAGGTTTCAGGCACCTCTGCATTGGCTTCACTTTTATAAACAGTCTATGATTTACTGTCATAAATAAATTGATTTATCGTGAGGGATAGCAGTGACACTTGGCTGGATTGGTTCCTGTCCGTCACAACACAGGGAGGGTGGAGTCAGACAATCACTGAGCAGTAAGTGGGAGAGTCGGGCGGAGCTCGTGGTGATCAGCAGAAGGTGGAGCAGCGTTTACTCAGTAAACACTCGGTGTCGACACACCTGGAAAACAAACAGATAGAAGCTGATGCCAATCACCTGTTGTAACTCACCTGTTGTAACTCACCTGTTGTAACTCACCTGTTGTAACTCACCTGTTGTAACTCACCTGTCTGCAGGAATCCACCGTTTATTTAACATCATCAGCACAACCACAACAAAGTTTTCAAAACAGCTTTTAATTTGAAGAAATCTTCAGTTTCAGTTTTAATTTGTAAGCTTCTGTCACTTCCACCTGAAACATCAGCTGCTTCCATCTCTTCTCCTGAAGTTTAACTCGGCTGAAATGTTTAGAAACACATTTTCAACTCAAGGGAACTATAATTTCCTCGATCGTGACGTTGGTTCGATGTCCTCATGACTTGTTGTACTCGTCATGTTCACCGATCTGCTTTTGTTCTATCATAGTTGGTGAAATTTGTTCTGAGGAAAACGGTGGAAGACGAGCGGGACAGTCAGAGTTTAAAGAGACACAACGTGAACGAACGAGCAGGCGACCATGAAGATAAACTCCTTATTCCTGTTTTCTAGATAAATCTGAATAAAACTCCTGTTTCTACGTCTTAGCAGGTTTAACGTTTCTTTTGTTCATGAACTAGCATCGAACCATCAGCACTGATGTTCGTACTCCTGCGTCTCCTCCCGCAGGGTGAACAGTTCGTACGAGGCTCTGACCGGAGGTTCGAGTATTGAGGGCTTCGAGGATTTTACCGGAGGAATCGCAGAGAGCTATGACCTGAAGGAGGCTCCGCCCTCCTTGTTCAACATCATGTGGAAAGCTCTGAAGCTTGGCTCGCTGCTCGGCTGCTCCATCGACGTAAACGTTAAAATCTTCACTCAAACACGACACACTGACAAACCTGAACACTCCAGGAACTATGATCGCTGTTTCTGATTGGCCAACAGGAGTCCGATGAATCCACCGAAATAAAGGGAACACTGTGCGACTCCTTGTATTTACCTGAGCTAACTGTTAGCTAACATTCAACCAGAAGAATCCTGCTCATTAGCTTCATGTTGATCAGCTCGTTCAGTCTGAATAAGTTGAACTGAATAAATAACTTGTTAGTAAACATTGACTTAAATCTCTGACATCATCACATCTGTGAAGTCATGTGATCGTTGACCATCCTTCATGTTGACGTTTGTCAGATTTCCAGCTCGTACGAGACGGAGGCGATCACCGGGCAGAAGCTGGTTAAAGGTCACGCCTACTCAATCACTGCAGCTGAGCGGGTGAGGAATTATGGGAAATGCTGAGACAGTGGGAAACGCTCAAATAAATAATCTGAAACAGGCAGTGGGCTAATTAAACGTCACTGGTTCTGCAGGTTCTTCACCGTGGTTCTCCTGTGGAGCTGCTGAGGATCAGGAACCCATGGGGTCAGGTGGAGTGGACCGGAGCCTGGAGCGACGAGTAAGTACACCACGTCACATCCATCTGTCCACGTGTCCTTCTCTTCTGTCCGTCCATGTTCCTTCACATCCATCTGTCCATCAGTGTGTCCATCAGTTTGTAATTGATTGGTCAAACTGAAGATGTGTTTTTTGGTTCGTCAGGTCGGAGAAGTGGGACGGAGTTCAGCCAGAGGAGAAGAGGAAGTTGGATCATTGTGCTGAAGATGGAGAGTTCTGGTAAGGACAGACACAATCTTTTTCATCTTCATCTTCATACTCATCTTCTTCATCCTTTCTGTCGGCAGGATGTCCTACACAGACTTCCTGTGTCAGTTTTCACGCCTTGACATCTGCAACCTGACACCTGACACGCTGACGAGCAACGAGGTCGGTCGATGGAACTGTTCTGAGTTTGAGGGCGTGTGGAGAGTCGGCTCCACCGCTGGCGGCTGCAGGAACTACCCCGGTACTAACGACCCACTCCTGCTTCTCATCTCATTTATAAAAAAGTATAATGAGTTTTTATCAGATTTAAAAGAAGAAAAGAATGAAGTTCACAGATTGAACACAACAGATACACGAGTCCGCAGCGTGGCGGCCATCTTCTCTGCTCAGCTCGTCTTCATCACCTCTGACCTCTAAATAATTGATCAACCTTGTTGTTGTTTTGACTGATTTAGGACTAAATTAATCAAGAACATCTGGACAGAATTTCTTTGCCCTGTTTAGATTTCAGAGGTCAGGAACATGTGAAGGAACATGTCTGGAATATGTGAAGGATCTGTTTCCTTTTTTAAACCTGACATAATTTTCTCTCTGCAGCCACTTTCTGCTCCAACCCTCAGTTCTTTATCCGACTCGACGACGTGGACGATGACCCTGACGACGGCGAGGACGGCTGCACCGCCCTGATCGGACTGATGCAGAAAGACGCTCGCCGAGAGAGACGCTTTGGACGAGACCTCAACACCATTGGTTTCGCCATCTATCAGGTGCACACACACAAAGACTCACATACACACAGACACACACTCAGCGTGTACTTCACCGTGTTTGATCTTTGTGTGTTTTGTGTTTTCTCAGGTTCCTGATGAGGTGAGAAACAAACAGGAAGTTGTCACTGTGTTCACATGTGGTACAAAGTAACTAAGTACATATACCTGAATACTGTATTCATAGAGAATCTTTACTGACCACATTTTACAGTGTATGATGCAGCATGACATGTTGACGTGTTGACGTGTCAGGATGTCATGACACTGACGACCCAACCGGTCAAATTCTCCCAAGTGTGGGTCACCCTTCTTTTGTGGTCAGTTTAAAGGTCGCAGTAACATCCACCTGGGCCCGGACGTCCTGCTGAGGATGGAGGCGGTGGCGCGCAGTAAAAACTTCATCAACTTGAGGGAAGTGTGTGAGCGCTTCAAAGTGCAGCCTGGAGAATACGTCATCGTCCCGTCCACGTTCGAGGCGCACCGCAAAGGAAGCTTCGTCCTGAGGGTGTTCACAGAGAAAGAGGCTCGCAGCAGGTGAGACATGAGGGACATGAACTGGTGGCTGGTTCTTCTGCAGTGACTGACGTCTTGTCTCTGCTGTTTCAGACCGATGGAGGAGGACGTAGACGTCAGCATCGATGAGGTTTAAGATCTTTCTTCATACAAACTTTCTGTTTTGACCCAAACTGTGAGAAAAGACACAAACTTGTCTGACTCAGTTCCTTTAGTTAAATATAAAAAAGCTGACGTTTCTTACTAGACCAACGATATTTCAATCTAAATGATACTTTATGTTCCAGCCTGCTGTTGGACAGAATGACGTGGACCCTCACTTCAAACATCTCTTCGTCCAAATCTCAGGAAATGTAAAGACATGTAATTTAATATAATAACTTGACCACTTCACTTCATATTCAGATAAAACTTCTCACGTCTGATTTTCTTCTGCTTCGACAGGACTCAGAAATTTCAGCCTTCGAGCTCCAGCAGATTCTGGACAAAGTGATCGCTCAGAGTACGAAGTTTCACCACAGTTTTCAGTGAATTTAAGGAGAAAATATTTCATGAGTCTCTTGTTATTTGAATGAAGCAGATGTTGTGTCCAGGTTCAGACGTTGTGCTCAGGTTCAGACGTTGTGTTCAGGTTCAGACGTTGTGCTCAGGTTCAGACGTTGTGTTCAGGTTCAGACGTTGTGTTCAGGTTCAGACGTTGTGTTCAGGTTGTTTGTTAAACTCTTCTGTTGTTTGTCTGAAGGATCTGATATGAAAACTGACGGATTCACTCTGCAGACGTGTCGCAGCATCATCAGCCTGATGGACGTATCTTTCAATCTGTGATTTAATCCCTTTGGTGAACCGTAGATGTTGGACTCAGTTTGTGTTTGCAGACGTAGAACGTGTGAACTCTCAGAACAGGATCTTTAACTGGTCTTCAGATGGACGGTAGCACCACACTGGGTCTGGTGGAGTTTCACACTCTGTGGACAAAGATCCAGAGATACTTGGTAAGGACATTTTGTTTAATGAAGTTCTGAGACTCTTCAGAATCATGTTGTCAGATAAATACGATGTGTTAATGGGAGCTGGTTCTAAATGAGTCAGTCGCTTCAGGTAAATAAATATGATGCAGAACTTCACTGGAAATCTATTGTTTTTAGGAAAGGTTAGAAAAATCCTACAGAACGAAATCTGTGTATTTAAAATTCATACGTCTCCTTCATGACCTTCTTCTCCTTCAGGAGGTGTTCAAGGGTCACGACTCGGACGGTTCTGGAACGATGAGCAGTCATGAGATGAGAGCTGCGCTGGCTGAAGCTGGTAAGATTCGTTCTTTAATGAGGTCACATTCATGATCGTACACTGATTTCTAATCAACGAGGAAAACCAAGAGGTTAAATCTGAGTTCCTCTCAGGGTTCAGGATGTTGGTGGGAGTGGGGGCCCAGGTTCAAAACAGGGTTCTGCAGGGTTCTGGCTCTGCTCAACAAGGTTCCCTGACTCTTTCTAAAACTTCAGGAGAACATCATAGAGGTGTTGCAGTGGTTCAGGATTTTCTTTAAGATTCTGGTTCTTGTCAGGTTCTTTAAAGAGTTCAAGAGTTGTTGAAGCTCTAGATGTTCGAACCTGAATCCACAAGAGGGTTCTGTTCATCTTAGACTCTATAAAACAAGGTTTATGATAATGTTCTCTTCACTTATTAATGAGTTACAGATGTTTCTAGTTCTGCCCACATGGATTTTTGCACAGTGCTCAAACGGCCTGTACGGGTTCATGTGGATTTAAAAAAGAGGGTTCAGAGTTTGTTGAACCAGAAGTTCCAGCTTCTTTTTAATTAATGTTTCTGGAGTCTTGGACATTGAGAATTTTTCCCTGAGTGAAGGAGGGAGGTGCTGCTTGGTTCCAACAGTCCCAGTAAAGAGCTCCCCCTGGTGGATCCTCAGTATCACTGCACACTGAACGGCTAACGTCTGTCGGTTTCATCATCTCCTCGTCCACGTTGGGTTTCCTGTGTGGGTCAGAGGTCAGGGCAGCTGGTCTGAAGTCAGTACTTCAGTGTCATTTTAAGGCTTGTCATCACCATGGTAACATGCAGCTGTTCACGTGTCTATGTAGTGTCACATGATTCAAGAGGAGAAAACACTGAACCACGTGACTGTAAAACTAACAACACAAACTAGATGAGGTTACATTTGTTTGTGTGTTTGCAGGTTTCCAGGTGAACAGTGAAGTGATCCAGGAGATCGTCAGTCGATTCTCTGACACGAGTTACGCCATCGACTTCGACTCTTTCATTGGTTGTTTGATCCGACTGGAGCTGCTCTACAGTGAGTCACATGACCATCAGTGACTGTATATAAAGACCATCAGTGACTGTATATAAAGATGATCAGTGACTGTATATAAAGATCATCAGTGACTGTATATAAAGATGATCAGTGACTGTATATAAAGACCATCAGTGACTGTATATAAAGACCATCAGTGACTGTATATAAAGACCATCAGTGACTGTATATAAAGATGATCAGTGACTGTATATAAAGATGATCAGTGACTGTATATAAAGACCATCAGTGACTGTATATAAAGATGATCAGTGACTGTATATAAAGAGGATCAGTGACTGTATATAAAGACCATCAGTGACTGTATATAAAGACCATCAGTGACTGTATATAAAGATGATCAGTGACTGTATATAAAGACCATCAGTGACTGTATATAAAGACCATCAGTGACTGTATATAAAGAGGATCAGTGACTGTATATAAAGATGATCAGTGACTGTATATAAAGACCATCAGTGACTGTATATAAAGATGATCAGTGACTGTATATACAGACCATCAGTGACTGTATATAAAGACCATCAGTGACTATATATAAAGACCATCAGTGACTGTATATAAAGATGATCAGTGACTGTATATACAGACCATCAGTGACTGTATATAAAGATGATCAGTGACTGTATATAAAGATGATCAGTGACTGTATATAAAGATGATCAGTGACTGTATATAAAGACCATCAGTGACTGTATATAAAGACCATCAGTGACTGTATATAAAGACGACCAGTGACTGTATATAAAGACCATCAGTGACTGTATATAAAGATGATCAGTGACTGTATATAAAGATGATCAGTGACTGTATATAAAGACCATCAGTGACTGTATATAAAGACGACCAGTGACTGTATATAAAGACCATCAGTGACTGTATATAAAGATGATCAGTGACTGTATATAAAGACCATCAGTGACTGTATATAAAGATGATCAGTGACTGTATATAAAGTTGATCAGTGACTGTATATAAAGACCATCAGTGACTGTATATAAAGATGATCAGTGACTGTATATAAAGAGGATCAGTGACTGTATATAAAGAGGATCAGTGACTGTATATAAAGATGATCAGTGACTGTATATAAAGAGGATCAGTGTCTGTATATAAAGACCATCAGTGACTGTATATACAGATGATCAGTGACTGTATATAAAGAGGATCAGTGACTGTATATACAGATGATCAGTGACTGTATATAAAGAGGATCAGTGACTGTATATACAGATGATCAGTGACTGTATATAAAGATGATCAGTGACTGTATATACAGATGATCAGTGACTGTATATAAAGATGATCAGTGACTGTATATACAGATGATCAGTGACTGTATATAAAGATGATCAGTGACTGTATATACAGATGATCAGTGACTGTATATAAAGATGATCAGTGACTGTATATACAGATGATCAGTGACTGTATATAAAGATGATCAGTGACTGTATATAAAGATGATCAGTGACTGTATATAAAGATGATCAGTGACTGTGTATATGTGACTGTTTCTGTTGTATAACGTGTTGTGTCTATGTAACAGAAATGTTCAGGACTCTAGATCAGAAGAATCAGGGGAAGATTGAGTTGAACCTTCAGCAGGTAACATCCGTTCTGTTGGTGCCCCCTACAGGCCACTGTAACACCTACAGCTTTACATCACTGATCTCTGCTCTTCCTACAGTGGCTCCGCCTCGGCATCAACTAACCGCAGCTCACTCCAGGAGCATGCTGGGAGTTTTCACCTGCAACACCTGAACGCATCTGATCTAATGTGATGTAAACATCTCCTTTAATTAGGAGTCAGTTTCATGTCTGAAAATCTGAATTAAATACAAAATAAACTCATCTGGACCAAAAAAATTCTGTTCATTGTTTTTTATCTCAAGTTTTTGAGAGAGAGAGAGAATCTGCATTAAGGAACACAACTCAACAGGAAGTCAGGGCATGAAGCTTCACAATAAAAGCATTTCATGTCGCGTCGCGAAGTGAGAAAGTGAAGCAGGCGATGAAACGAGGATGGTTTAACTAAAACAGAACCAACAACAGAGTTACCATGGTAACTCTTTCTATACAGTGTGAAACAGGTCAAAGGTCAGATGTGAACAAGCACACACACAGTAAAAGGTTTACAATGTTATTAAATATCATTCACTAATGAAAACACGTCACACTAAGGCTCTTATTTGACATAAACAAGTTAATATAATGTCATGTAAATATAATAATAATATAGAGGTATGTCATGTAACATAATTATAATGCAATATAATGTAATGTTATGTAAATATAATGTCCTGTAAAAATAATGTTATATAATGAATATAATACATTGTCAAGACTTTGTATTGTAAATATAAAGTAATGTAAAGTTATATATTGTAAATGTGATTTATAATAAATACAATGTTAATATAAAGTAATTTAATGTAAATGACGATGACATCAGTTTTCACACAAAAACTGAAATAAACTAAACTGTTTCTTAATTAACGCTCACTAACTGAGCAGCACAGGGCTTTTATTTTGAAGGCAATCAGAGGACGTCTAACCTGTTTGTTAAGTGTGGGTGGACCCGCCCGATCTGGAGTCACACCTGTGAACTCTTCAGATCGCATCCAGACTCGGACCCTCCAGGATCCATACCCAGGATCCAGATTCAGACCCAGGATCCAGATTCAGACCCAGGATCCAGCACCATGGCGGGCATCGCCTCCACCCTGCAGCAGCGCCGGGACCATGACCGGGGTATCGGGACCCACGACCGGGCGGTGAAGTACCTGAACCAGGACTACGAGGCTCTGCGGCAGCGCTGCTTCGAGTCCGGACACTTGTTCCAGGACGAGTCGTTCCCGGCGCTGCCCTCCTCCCTGGGCTTCAAAGAACTGGGGGCTGGATCCTACAAGACCCGGGGGGTGACCTGGAAGAGACCGACGGTCAGTTCACCTCCATCTTTAACTGTCTGCTCCTTCTTATTATTTATGGTGAATTATTCAAACCTTCTTCACCAGCTTGGTTCTTCACAGCGCAGCAGTGACCAAGACTAGAACAGTTCAGATACATCAATGTACTTCAGAGTAAAAAGTAGAAACCGTCTGAAGTCACCTTTCATCAGAGATAGAATCAGATCCGAAGATTCTATCTCATGAATATCTGTTCACACCTGTTTCCTGTTTGAAGAGGAGTCAGGTAACTTCAACACCTGCGGTGGTTACAGGTTTATCAGGTTTACATCAGAGAGAGAGAGAGAGAGAGAGGGAGAGAGAGAGAGAGAGACAGAGAGAGAGAGGGAGAGACAGAGAGAGAGAGAGACAGAGAGAGAGAGAGAGAGAGAGACAGAGAGAGAGAGAGAGAGAGAGAGACAGAGAGAGAGAGAGAGACAGAGAGAGAGAGAGAGAGAGAGAGAGAGAGAGAGAGAGAGACAGAGAGAGACAGAGAGAGACAGAGAGAGAGAGAGAGAGACAGAGAGAGAGAGAGGGAGAGAGAGAGAGAGACAGAGAGAGAGAGAGAGACAGAGAGAGAGAGAGAGAGACAGAGAGAGAGAGAGAGAGAGACAGAGAGAGAGAGGGAGAGACAGAGAGAGAGAGAGGGAGAGAGACAGAGAGAGAGAGAGAGAGAGACAGAGAGAGAGAGGGAGAGACAGACAGAGAGAGAGAGAGAGAGACAGAGAGAGAGAGAGGGAGAGAGAGAGAGAGACAGAGAGAGAGAGAGAGAGAGAGAGAGACAGAGAGAGAGAGGGAGAGACAGAGAGAGAGAGAGAGAGAGAGAAACCGGTTCTACAGAAAGGTCTGTTACCATGGTAAATTATACTGCAGCTCAAACCTGCTCTGAGCTCCGCCCCACTGCTCACTGTCCAATCAAAACAACGCTGCACATGTGGAGACTGAATATATACTGAAACATGTAGATTTAATCATGTTAATACGAAACATGTAGATTTAATCATGTTGATACCAAACATGTAGATTTAATCATGTTGATACTGAAACATGTAGATTTAATCATGTTAATACGAAACATGTAGATTTAATCATGTTGATACCAAACATGTAGATTTAATCATGTTGATACTGAAACATGTAGATTTAATCATGTTGATACTGAAACATGTAGATTTAATCATGTTAATACGAAACATGTAGATTTAATCATGTTGATACTGAAACATGTAGATTTAATCATGTTGATACTGAAACATGTAGATTTAATCATGTTGATACTGAAACATGTAGATTTAATCACTGAACCAGGGTCTGTTAACCTGAGTTAAACCAGAGTAGGTTGAACTCGCTTCGTAGAACAGGCTCCGCCCTGAGGACTGACTTCAGGACTTGAATCTCATGAATAAATATCTTTAAAGCATTTTAAATAACCTTGAAATTCAACTTTTGTTTGAAGTTTAGTTTTTTCTAAAGAATAAAAACAGTGTAGGAGGTGTTTTCAGACCTGGGTTCTGTCTGCAGGTTCCTGTCTCAGGTAAGACCAGCACCTCCAGGACCTGTTTCACTAAACATCTGCATGAGCTGTTGTTTTTCTGTGCAGGAGCTGACCTCTGAGCCCGAGTTCATCGTGTCCGGAGCGTCCAGGACCGACATCTGTCAGGGAGCTCTGGGTGAGAACGTAGATCTGATCTCAGTCTGTGACTCAACATCTTAGTGACGACACCGTTTCAAAGACAGTTTGAAGGGTCAAGTTCAGGGGTCAGAGGTCATGTCATGTCAATGATGTCCTCACAGCTTCAGAAAGACCAATGTAGTGATGTGTTCACTGTCATCAGGTGTGAGATGCTATGTGGTTAGCTGTGTGAAGACCTGATTACAGATGTTACCTTGACTTCATCAAACTACGAGTGGAGTCTCGTGAAAACTGGGACAGAAATGTCTGACTCTGCTCGATGCACTTGAACGTCTCTGACATTGACTGTCATCGGACGAATCACACGAAGCGTCTCTGTATCAAAGAGCTGGAAAATTCCATTGACATGAGTGTGTGTGTGTGTGTGTGTGTGTGTGTGTGTGTGTGTGTGTGTGTGTGTGTGTGTGTGTGTGTTGACAGTTGCAGTGAGGGCGTGTTGTCGTGCCGACTGAAACTGTAAACAAGCTTCTCTCCTCCAGGAGGGAAACTGTTACCATGAACACAGGAAACACAGCGTAGCCAATCCCAGAACGACAGCTCACTGAACGATCCCTTTGTGGATTGGTTTAACACCGATGGTGTGTTTAATGACATTCCGACAACTGAGTTCTAACAGTCAGCTCATAAACAGAAGAAACCAAACTCCCATGATCCTTTTCACAGCCTCTGTGTTCTGCCATAGCTTTAAGCCCCGCCTCCTGTCTGTCTGTCATCTAGGTGACTGCTGGCTGCTCGCCGCCATCGCCTCTCTGACTCTGAATGAGGAAGTTCTGGCTCGAGTCGTTCCACACGGGCAGAGCTTCCAAGAGGGGGAGTATGCTGGAATCTTCCACTTCCAGGTACATAAGTACACACGACTGTGACAAATAACAGTACTCAGGTAAAACTACAAGCACTCAGGATACAGATCGGGTGGTGCCTGAACTGTTCAGTGGTCGTTAGTACAAAGACACATCTCTGAAACCAGAACCTGGTCCTTACGAGTCCTGTTTCTCTGTATGTGTGTGTGTAACGTAACCTGGTTCATAGCGTTGGAAGACAGGAAGTAGAATTCAGAATTGGGGGAACTTAAAAGTAAAAGTGTTAGACTGTCTCCTCTGTCTCTGCTGTGTAGTTCTGGCAGTACGGGGACTGGGTGGACGTGGTGATTGACGACCGTCTGCCTGTCAAAGACGACGAGCTGCTGTTCGTCCACTCAGCCGAGGGGAGGGAGTTCTGGAGCGCTCTGCTGGAGAAGGCCTACGCCAAGTAAGAACCTGAGTCTGGAGATCAGCTGAGGTCTGGTCTGATGATGTCCATTCCAATTAGATCTGGTCGGCTCCGGCCTCAATATTGTGTCATCATCATCACATTCACATCCATCCATTGACTTCTGCTTGATCGTGCTCAGATCGGAGGTAGCTGGCCCGATAGGTTATCCCATAGGGGCCATGTGTTCTCACCAGTGAGTCCTGGGTTGGGAATGCGCGGATAAATCTCTAAAGGAGGTTGCCCAGGAGACATCCTAACGAGATACCTGGCCCATCTTCTTCCAACATGGAGGACAGGTTCTACTCCCAGCTCCCTCCAGATGTCTGAACTCAGCAGACATGTAGGATGGCTTTAGGAGCTCCTGAAAGAGCTCCTTCCATGGCTCAGTGATGTCCCCAGTCCAGGTTAGAAGTTCCCTCCTTCGACTCAGTCTGGGGCAAGCCATGCTTTCCCTTCCAGAGCAGCCAGATTGTTGCAAAAAAACTTCTTCCAGAGGTAGGAGTTAGGCGGGGGCCTCCACCAGATGTTCCCAGTGTATCCTCACAACTCATTTGGGTTTTCCAGGTCTGCCTTGCAGCCTTTACCACCCTCTGATACAACTCACCACCAGCTGGTGATCAGTTGACTGCTCTGCTCATGAACAGGCCTCAGATGTGATTTCTGATATGACCACAGAGTCTATCATAGAGTGTTTGCCTAAGGTGTTCAGGTACCAAGTACACTTATGAACCACCTTATGAACGCCCCTCCAGGTTACTCTGTTGTTGCCCATGTGAAGAACGAAGTGGATCCCTTTTCAAGACGCCACCCAGCGACTCCAGAAAGGCCGGGTACTCAGAGCTGCTGTTTGGTCTTTAAGTAAACACAGCAGCCAGAGCCTTCCCCTTGGCAATCTGAATCTGACTTGAGTTTCCCCACTCCCACCTGGCATCTATCACCTTCAGCAACTCCGGGAAAGTCCAGCCCCTCTCGTTCGGTTCAGAACCCTCTGTAGGCCAACTATATCGAAGTGGATTGTTGTACGTCTCCCAGCAGCTCAGGCCCTTTCCCCACAGGAAAGGTGACATTCCATGTCTGGAGAGCTAGTCTGCGATGTTAGCACCTTCAGGCTGTCATACTCCTCAGGCTCTGAATACAATACAACTTCACCCTAACCCACAAAAAACAGTGATTCAGCTCCATGTGTGTTCACCCGTTCAGGTGTGAGTTGCTACATGTCGTCCACCCTCCACCCTCCACCCTCTACATTTGTTTATATAGGGAGAGTCAGAGAGAACCACACCCATCTGCACACACACACACAAACAAACACACACAGCAGTCCTCAGGTGTTGATGTGTGATGTCACTTCAGGGTGAATGGATGTTACGAGGCTCTGTCTGGAGGAGCGACCACCGAGGGCTTCGAGGATTTCACAGGAGGCATCGCTGAGGTCCACGACCTGAACAAACCAGATCCACATCTGTTCCACATCATCCAGAAAGCTCTGGACCGAGGCTCACTGCTCGGCTGCTCCATCGACGTGAGCCACTGTTATTATAAATGTGCTGATGTGACACTGTGCAAACATGATGTGTATTAAACAACATGCATGTGATGAGGACGTTATCAGGAAACATGGGACAGTGTGAAACGCGTTTCCTACAGAGCAAAACTTTATTCTAAATATTAACAATGTCAGAAAATGTATTAGTTAATCTACTGAAAAAAACGTACGTGTGTGTGTTTATTATGTGGCAAAATACATTTCTTTCAGATCACGAGCTCGTCCGACTCAGAGGCAGTTACCTCTCAGAAGCTGGTGAAAGGCCACGCCTACTCATTGACAGGTGCAGCTGAGGTGAGAGAGCACCCCCCCACCCGTGTGTATGTTTAATTTCCCATCAGCATTAGCAGCTTGAGTTCCTGTTGGACCTCACCTGTCGTCAGCAAAGTTCAGAGGAGTTATCCATCAACACTGACATGTAGATGAGTAACTTTAAATGGTTAACATTTTGTTGTTCTTGTTGGATCTGAATGTGACCTGAAAAGGGGCGGGGTTTCTTCTTCTTCTTTGTTTGGTTTAATGGCGGGTGGTAACCAACGTCCAGGAGCATTACCGCCAAAGGGCGGGGCTTTTCATCTACTGTTTCTTTTGATGTGATGTGGTCATTTCATTTAGTGATGTTTTTGATACATTGTTTTTTGATGTTGTGTTTTTATCTCTGCCGTGTAAAGTGACCTTGAGTGCCCTGAAAGGCGCCTATAAACAAAATATTTAAGTATTATTAATATCCAATCACATTACTCTGGTCTGCTCTGTGTGTGATTGGCTGCAGGTGGAGTACCGTGGTGACAAGGAAAAGCTGATCCGGGTCAGGAATCCCTGGGGTCAAGTGGAGTGGACCGGAGCCTGGAGTGATGAGTAGGTAGCCACGACATGAGTGGAGGCCGTCACTGTGAAGTACTGCAACTGTAACATACTACATGAATACAACACGTGAAGTACTGCAACTGTGACATACTACATGAATACAACACGTGACGTACTGCAACTGTAACATACTACATGAATACAACACGTGAAGTACTGCAACTGTAACATACTACATGAATACAACACGTGAAGTACTGCAACTGTAACATACTACATGAATACAACACGTGAAGTACTGCAACTGTAACATACTACATGAATACGACACGTGAAGTACTGCAACTGTAACATACTACATGAATACGACACGTGACGTACTGTAACATACTACATGAATACAACACGTGAAGTACTGCAACTGTGACATACTACATGAATACAACACGTGAAGTACTGCAACTGTAACATACTACATGAATACAACACGTGACGTACTGTAACATACATGAATACAACACGTGACGTACTGCAACATACTACATGAATACAACATGTGACGTACTGTAACATACATGAATACAACACGTGACGTACTGTAACATACATGAATACAACACGTGATGTACTGCAACATACTACATGAATACAACACGTGATGTACTGTAACATACATGAATACAACACGTGACGTACTGTAACATACATGAATACAACATGTGACGTACTGTAACATACATGAATACAACATGTGACGTACTGTAACATACATGAATACAACACGTGACGTACTGTAACATACATGAATACAACACGTGATGTACTGCAACATACTACATGAATACAACATGTGACGTACTGTAACATACATGAATACAACACGTGACGTACTGTAACATACATGAATACAACACGTGACGTACTGCAACATACTACATGAATACAACATGTGATGTACTGTAACATACATGAATACAACACGTGACGTACTGCAACATACTACATGAATACAACACGTGATGTACTGTAACATACATGAATACAACACGTGACGTACTGCAACATACTACATGAATACAACACGTGATGTACTGTAACATACTACATGAATACAACACGTGACGTACTGAAACTGTAACATACTACATGATAACATGTGACGTACTTCAACTGTAACATACTACATGAATACATGTGACATATTGAAGCTTCAGTTTCCCAGCAGCACCTGAATGAATCATTGAGTCACTTGAGCAGGGGTCATGTTCATACCTGCAGCTCCTGTTGTCACCTGGCCCCTCCCTGTTGTCCTGAGCTGGGTGAAGACTGATCCTCTACAAACACCACAGATAACTGACTCATTACACTGCTGCCTCCTGGTGGCTGAGACTCACCTTTCAGCTGCTTGTATTTGACAGAAAGGGAGGGGACCACGGTGTTCAGCTGCATTACGGGAACTGTAGTTTCAAACGTCAAAGGGGACACATGGTGTCCTTAAAACCTTTTGTTGTCGTCTAACTGTTTTCACCTCCGACAGTTCGATGAATTGGCGTTACATCAGCGACGAGGACAGAGAGCGTCTGAGCCATCGCTCAGAGGACGGAGAATTCTGGTAAGTTTTCTCCGTTTTTCTACAAACTACCTGAATGTTGTCATCAGGTTCTGTGAATGAGGAGAAACCTTGTGCTCTGTCTTGCAGGATGTCTTTCACTGACTTCCTGCGACATTACTCCCGGGTGGAGATCTGTAACCTGACACCTGACGCTCTGAGTGATGAGGGTATCTCGAAGTGGGCTCTGTCCAAGTTCGAGGGCAGCTGGAGGAGAGGATCCACTGCTGGAGGCTGCAGGAATTTTCCTGGTGAGTGATCCTGTCAGACTAAGAGCAGGTCACATAAGAATCATCTAACAACATCCTGCAGGACCCACCACATGTTTTTCTAGAGATCTTCTGACCTTCTGACCCTTTTCTCTGTGACCACAGACACCTTTTGGACGAACCCTCAGTTTGTCATTAAGCTGGAGGAGGAGGACGACGACCCTGAGGACGGCGAGGCTGGCTGCAGCTTTGTGGTCGGTCTGATCCAGAAGAACCGCAGACGCAAGAGGAAGATGGGAGAGGACATGCACACGATTGGCTTTGCCATCTACGAGGTGAAGACACACGTTTCTGGATGCGAGTGGTTGTTTGACAGATCTGAGCAATGACTGTTTGACCTCAAGGACAAATTCTGATTTAGAAGCTGGTTGGACCAGTTCTGAGTGAACTGAGGACAGTGAGAGAGGAAGTGTAGCAAGTTAACAGTTTGCATGTTTGCAGTCAGGCAACAGTTTAACCACCAGAAGCAGCTCCATGCCTGCAGCAGCCACAGCTTCTGACAGGTGATTGGTTGCCACCTCTCGTTTCACACCTGTTGAATGTGAGGTGGACGTGAGCAGCAGCCAATGAAAGAAAAGCAGGAAGTTAGGGCGGTGTCAGATACAAGCAGAAACAGACGTGAGATCACTTCCCGACTCGGAGGTTCATGTGTGTGAATGTTTGTTTCTTGTGTTTCAGGTTCCTGACGAGGTACTGATCATCTGACACATTCTTCTTCTTCTGAGTTGGTTTCTCGGCTGCACTTTTATTGTCTGTGAAATGTTCTGTGATGTGAAGCTGCCTCCTTGTGTCTGTCAGTTCGCTGGTCAGAGGGCCGTGCACCTCAACAAGAACTTCTTCCTGCGTCACGCCTCCGCCGCTCGCTCCGAAACCTTCATCAACCTGCGAGAAGTCTGCAGCCGCTTCTGTCTGCCGCCCGGAGAGTATCTGATCATCCCATCCACGTTTGATCCCAACAACAACGGAGACTTCCATGTCCGAGTCTTCTCTGAGAAACAGGCCGAATTTCAGTAGGTCTCCCGGGGGTGGGGGGGGTGGGGTGTTAGAGGAACTGCAGACGCTGAGTTAATCTGTGACTTTGTGTTCCTGCAGAGAGTTGGACGACCTCATCGAGTCCAGAGTGAAGAAGGTGAGAGAGGTTTTGAGAATGTCAGTAACAACTTTCATTTAAAGAAATAACAAACAAAACAATAAAATCAAAATGAGAAAATACAGCTCATTATTCAGATTGTTCCTGAAAAAGAACCTGTGTTTCCAGCTTCTCAAATGTGAAGATTTAACATTTTTCTGAACAAAATCAAACGATGAGAAGTTTATATTTGATAAATATTGATCTTAACGTCTGAAGCCCGACTCTTGTGTCGTCAGGTGGAGCTGGACGAGGAAGATGTGGACGATCGGTTCAGGGGTCTCTTCGGACAGCTGGCGGGGGAGGTGAGCTGCTGCTGATCGTGTTATCTCAGAATATGTTGTTTGACATTTACGTGACGAAGCGTCTCTCCGCCACAGGACTGTGAGATCAGCGCCTTCGAGCTGCAGAAGATCCTCAACAAAGTGGTGACAAAACGTAAGACTGAGCCTCAGACTCGGGTTGTTTCCGTCGACAGTGAAATAACCGTCAGTGTGTTTGTGTCCGACAGGATCTGACATCCAGACCAGCGGCTTCAGCGTCACAACGTGTCGCAACATGGTCAACCTGCTGGATGTATCCTTCCACCGCACAAGATAAACTGTTAGCTCTTCACACGGGATGTCGTTACGGATTTCAATTTAGTTTTACATTACATTTCATTGAGCTACATCAACCATGAGGAAACAAACCAGAACAAGAATCAAAAAAGTACAATTCTCTTCAAGAAAGCCAAACTACAACGTGCTACATGTAAGTGACATATAAGTGCTTTTTTATAAATATTACTAAAATACTTAATACATGACAGAGACAAACCGTGAAACTGATCAACTCACTGTTCAGGTGTCAGATGTCATTTTTGATTCCACCACCAGGAGGAGTTAGATATAAATGGTCAGAGTCGAGTTATAACTTTCAAAATGTCAGTAACAATCTACGCTTCACTTCCTGAACGTTTGCTGCAGAAAGACGGCAGCGGGAAACTGGGTCTGGTTGAGTTCAAAATTCTGTGGACAAAGATCGAAAACTTTCTGGTGAGTTGTGTGTTGACCTTTGACCTCAGTGAGATGACATGTCCCGTTAACTCACCTATCGTCCTGTGACAGACCATTTACAGAGAAAAGGACGTGGATCAGACGGGGACCATGAGCTCCACAGAGATGAGAGTTGCTGTGGAGGAAGCAGGTAAAGAAGCTGACGTCGTCTACGTTCGTAGTTCCTCTTTCTCATCCGTCACGTGTTAGAAACTTTAGTTCATGTCTGAAAGAAGCTTCAGAGGTTTACGACATACGATGAGGAAATGTTTCCGTGGGGATTAGTTTGGAAAAAGTTTCACAAGTTTAAAAAAGATTTTGAATCAAATAAGTTTTAATCATGCAGATAACATGAAGCTGGGACAGGAAGTACAGACTGAAGGAGAAGCTATTAAACTTCAGAGAATCACATGATCCAGTCGTGTGGTTCACATACATGACCTCTGACCCTCTGTGTTCTCCAGGGTTCAGTCTGAATAATCCTCTTCATCAGGTCCTCGTGGCTCGGTACAGTGAACAAGATCTCACCATCGACTTCGACAACTTCGTCAGCTGCTTGGTTCGCCTGGAGACCATGTTCGGTGGGTCCTCATAAACCACACTGTCCTCACTAACCACACCGTCCTCACTAACCACACTGTCCTCACTAACCACACCGTCCTCACACAGTCATGAACCACACCATCCTGAACCACACTGTCCTCACTAACCATCCCGTCCTCACACTGTCCTCACTAACCACACTGTCCTCACTAACCATCCCGTCCTCACACTGTCCTCACACTGTCCTCACTAACCACACTGTCCACACGTCCTCACTAACCACACTGTCCTCACACCGTCATGAACCATGATTGTGATTTAAATGTTTTCTCTCAGACACGTTCAACACAATGGACAGAGACAACTCAGGAACCATCGAGCTGAACATTTTTGAGGTGAGAACCTTTTTTTCTTCACAAGTCACATGAGTGATTAGAACAAATAAGTCTGCAAGTCAGTTGTGACGTGGATGTGTTTTTCTGCAGTGGCTGAACGTGTCTCTGCTCTGAGGAACCCGGACCCGTCTGATTCAGATCAGGACGTTCAGACCTGAGCTGACATTAATATAATCTGACGTCTGATCACGTTTTAATGAGAAACTGTAATGAGCTTGTTAAAGGATTATTAATCAATGAATTCAGAATAAAGAGAATTTAAAAACAGAATCTGTGTTTTTATTTCTTTTAAAACAAAGACGTTCAAATCAATGAAATGTCCATTTAAATACTGAACTGTCACAGCTGAAGCTGTTGTCCAATGAGAAGGAGACAGTTGCACCTGTGGGCTGGTGTTAAATCCTCTCCCAGGAGGCGCTGGGACCTCATGTCACTTCTCTTCAAGACATCATCGCTGTGTTTTCTGTCGGGCAAACTCCTCTGCCCACCTCAGAGCCTCTGTGATGTCACTGCTACTTCCTGTTCCCTTGGCAACCACTGCTGTGCCACCAGCACTCCCCCCGAGGTGACAACACACCGCCAGCGCCCAATCAGAGGCCGGGAGAGAGTTTGCATCCTGAGGAGGGGAAGAACAAAGCCAATTAGAAGCTTTAAACAAAACCCGCCACCTGGTTGTAACTGACATGGGGGTAATGCACCTGGATGTTCTCACCCGTCATTAAAACGAACACAGAGGAAGAAAATGTATCCGACAGGTGAGTTGCGGTTACCTTTGGAACCTGACAGGCACAGAGAACCTTCCCAGAATGCCTCTGGTGAGCGAGCAGCATCACGAAACTGAGAGGAGAGAGGGCGCTCACCTGGTTCACCGTCTTCATCACAACCTGGAACGTCAGGGCAGGTGTGAATACAAGTGGAAGTCACAGTGATGTCATCAGTCATTTTCCTTTTATGATTTCTCCATTTGCTTTGGATTTATATATTTTTCTGAATCACAACTGATATTCATTACAGCGCTGTCTGGGAGGCGGAGCTACAGGAACATGAGGTTCTCACCGACAGAGAGTCCGTCTCCAACGAGTCCACCAGCAGAACCTTTCTGCCGTTCTTCTCCAGCAGAGCCTGAGCATTACCTGCAGCCTGAGCAAAGCATGATGGGAAAACACTCAGATCAGCATAATACGATCACCATCCTGTGGTTGTACACCTCTACCAACCATGACCTATGACCTCTAAAATATAATCACTTCATTTTTTAGTTCAATTGAACATTTGTACCAGATCTGTAGGAATTCCCTCTTAGTTATTATTGTTAGGGACAACAGGTGATCAGTTAAAACAGGCAGACTGACAGCTCAGGTGTGAAGTTCACCTCTCTGGTCTCCAGCTTCCTGACGGCCGTGTTGCTGCTCCTCTGCAGAGCTCGGAGTCGATGCTGCAGTTCTCTGCGCTGCCACTGGGGAATGGGTGTGGTATCTACAGTCTGACAAACAGCCCAGGGTCAAACAGAAGATGGAAATTAAGCAGAGTCATATTTTCTCTGCACTGTCACTCTTTTCCTAACTCCTTACAGTTTCTCCTTCTCATCTTTCCTCGAATAGTGGTTAGGAAACTGATTATTTGGACTTGACGAATGCAACCTACAGTCTCACAGGACGTAGTGCATTCTGGGTAGGATACCTACATCAGAGAGGACGCCAATCTCCTTGGCAAAGCGCTGGGCGGAGTCAAAGCTGTAGTGCGTGGAGTCTTTCAGTCTGGCTGCCAGAGAGTCCACATCCTCAGACAAAACCTGACCCGCCTCCCGAGCCTGGACACAACCAGTTTTAAATTTATTCAGACTTTTATTTTTTTTAACATCAGGAGCAGACAGGATGTGATGTCACTGACCCGTGTCGCTTCCTGTCCCGTCACAGCGATGATGCGACTGATTCCTTTGATCATCTGTCTCTCGGAGACAATCACCAGATCCTCAATAGCTCCGGTCTTAAGCAGGTGACTGAACAGAGACAGGAAGCAGCGGGACAGGTTCACACTTCCTGTCAATGTTTCACAGCTTTCAAAATAAGTTTCCTGTGCGTTGTTGTGTACATGCAATAAGTGTGTTTCAGTCTCACGTTCCACAGCAGAGCTCCACAGACGTCTGTCTGTCTGTCCCATTGTCCAACAGCTCAGAAACCGGGACTGCCACCGCCACCACACGGACAGGGTCAGGATACACCTGAGACAGGAAGTTACAGACGGTCAGAGCACCTACAGAGAGACGGACCAGGTCTAATGATGGACTGACGTTCACCTCGTCCACTGTTCTCAGTCCCCTGATGCTCCTGGCGGTCTGCAGAGGAAGCTCCTGGC
>NC_047151.1:29863289-29878289 GCF_009819705.1 Hippoglossus hippoglossus | reverse complement strand
CAGATCTAAAATTAATGGATCCTCATGTGTGCATCCATCACACACGACATCCATCACCTGCAGAAAATATGGATTTCAGGTCAATTGTGTGAAAACAGCTTCAAGGTGAAAATGAAGTTCAATCAACAACAGATACATTTATTATTTTATCATTAAACAACAGTTCAACAGGTTAATGATCAACATATTTATGAGCTGTCACTAATACGTTTATTTATAATTGTTTAAAACTAGTGAAAAATTAAATCCAACTTGTTTTGTTCACACAAATAAAGATCAAGTGTGTTCTGATTGGTTGCACGTGCGATCCAACGACTCTTATTTTGAAATGGCTAGCCATCAGCTGTTAGCTAGCCGGGCAGCACACGGACTGGATATAGACCTGGTTCATGCCGGCGTTGACGAACAGCAGGCTGGGGTCTCCTCTGGGCCGGACCGGGGAGGACGGGACCAGCAGGTGTCCGTGTCTCTGCCGGAAGAACTCCAGGAAGGTGCTCCGGACCCGGGCGGCGGGCAGCTCCGGAGCAGAGCCGCTGAAGGAGCGAGCTGAGCGGGCAGAGAGGAGGCCCGGCGGCCCGCCGAGCTGCCGGAGCCTCCGGAGCCAAAACCTGAACATCTGGACCCGGACTGAGATCTCACTGACGGACCCGGACTGACCCGGACTGACCCTGGACCCGTCGAACCGCCCTCCACAGGTTGTGATGATGCGCATGCGCACTGTCACCGTCTTTTCTTCTGTTAATGAGGACCATGACAGTGAGAACATCAGCGCCACCTATTGTTCAAAGAGCACAGTCCTCCACGTACTGACTGGTATTATGAACTAATATAACATAACATAACATAATATAACATAACATAACATAATATAACATAACATAACATAACATAATATAACATAACATAACATAACATAATATAACATAACATAACATAACATAACATAATATAACATAACATAACATAACATAACATAACATAATATAACATAACATAACATAACATAATATAACATAACATAACATAATATAACATAATATAATATAACATAATATAACATAATATAATATAACATAACATAACATAACATAATATAACATAACATAACATAACATAATATAACATAACATAACATAACATAACATAACATAATATAACATAACATAACATAATATAATATAATATAACATAACATAATATAATATAATATAACATAATATAACATAATATAATATAACATAACATAACATAACATAACATAACATAATATAACATAACATAACATAACATAATATAACATAACATAACATAACATAATATAACATAATATAATATAACATAACATAACATAACATAACATAATATAATATAACATAACATAACATAATATAACATAACATAACATAATATAACATAATATAACATAACATAACATAACATAACATAACATAATATAACATAATATAACATAATATAATATAATATAACATAACATAATATAATATAACATAATATAACATAATATAATATAACATAACATAACATAACATAACATAATATAATATAACATAACATAACATAACATAATATAACATAACATAACATAATATAACATAATATAATATAACATAACATAACATAACATAACATAATATAACATAACATAACATAACATAACATAACATAACATAATATAACATAATATGATATAATATAACATAATATAATATAATATAACATAACATAACATAATATAACATAATATAATATAATATAACATAACATAATATAACATAACATAACATAACATAATATAATATAACATAATATAATATAATATAATATAATATAACATAACATAACATAACATAATATAACATAACATAACATAACATAATATGATATAACATAATATAATATGATATAACATAATATAATATAACATAACATAATATAACATAACATAATATAACATAACATAATATAACATAACATCACATAACATAACATAATATAACATATTATGATATAACATATTATATTATATTACATAACATAACATAACATAATATAATATAATATAATATAATATAATATAACATAATATAATATAATATAATATAACATAATATAATATAATATAACATAATATGATATAACATCATATTATATTATATTACATAATATAATATAATATAATATAATATAATATAATATAATCAATATAAAACAATATAATATAACATATTGTGATATAATATAATAAAACACAATATAATATTATATAATATATTACAATATGATATAATATAACATGAAATAATATAATATAATATAACATATTATATTATATAACATAATACAATATAATATAATATAACATAAGATGTAATATAATATCATATTATAATATATAACTAGGGCTACGTTGTAGCACTAACGGGCCCGAGCTCATGCATTACCATATGAATATATATATACCAGTTGCACAAAAAAGTCGCACTGTTGTTGTACTGTTCCTAGAAAAAAAAAAAATGAAAAAAAACATATATATAAAAAAATAGCCTTTTTCATTTGGGTCACTATAATAAGAATAATCCTTACAATGTCAAGAGGGCACCGTCGGTGGGAGGGGCCTAATAATAATATATGTCTCCCATCCAGTGAATTGTTGGGTTGAATTTGATTGGCTCAATATGTATTATTTTTGTTAAACCGGTCAGCAGATCTTTCAGTGAAGAACTTTACCACAAACATTGTCATATTTCCGGAGCTTCGCTTGGTCCGTGAACGTCTCCGCGGCCTCCCGCGCTCATCAGGTGTGATTGAAGTCACCTGTCGGTCCAGAGGAGCCGGTACCGAGCGGAGCGGAGGAACAGCGGAGGGATGCAGAAAGGTCTGAAGAAGTACTTCGTCAACATGGACGAGTTCCTGTCCAGTGTGGGACTCTACCGCAAGATGGTGGCGCGAGACGCGTCCAGTCTGTTCAGGGCCGTGTCCGAGCAGGTGGGCTAAAGCTAACCAGCTAGCAGCTTCAGGAGGGCGGGGTCAGCTAAAGCTAACCAGCTAGCAGCTTCAGGAGGGCGGGGTCAGCTAAAGCTAACCAGCTAGCAGCTTCAGGAGGGCGGGGTCAGCTAAAGCTAACAAGCTAACAGCTTCAGGAGGGCGGGGTCAGAAGGTCAGCTAGTCAGCTAAAGCTAACTGTCACCGGGGTTACAACTGACTGTTGTTACCATGGAAACCGATGGAGGACATACTCACATCCATCACTGAGTTAAAGTAGCACTGAACTAAAAGTACTTTACTTAATAGTTTACTCAAGTAAGATGTGACTGTGTGTGTGTGTGTGTGTGTGTGTGTGTGTGTGTGTGTGTGTGTGTGTGTGTGTGTGTGTGTGTGCAGTTGTATTACTCTCAGAATTACCATCAGAAGATTCGTCAGGATTGTGCCGACTTCATGAGAACAAACAGATGTAACTTTGAACCAGTAAGTTTTCTGAGGGTTTTCATGTGACCTGATATTTTACAGTGCGTTGCCATGACAACCATACAGTTGGCGGCGCACATTATCTGCGGTGGATTGGCTGTTCAGATCTGTCTGTTCTTCTTTCAGTTTGTTGAAGGTTCCTTCGAGAAATATCTGGAGCGTCTGGAGGACCCGAAGGTGAGCTGCCGTGACCTTTGGCCTTTGGCTTATAAGTGTGAACAGATGTGTCGGTAACAGTGAGTGTGTTTTCAGGAGACCGTGGGTCAGGTGGAGATCAAGGCTCTGTCTCAGCTGTACAGGTGAGAAACACCAGGTGCATCACGTGTTCTCTTCTGAACTGATGTCATCAGAATACTGTGTGTGTCTGTGTGTGTGTGTGTGTGTGTAGGCGTTGTTTCCTGATCTATCGTTACCCGGGGAAACCAGCCACAGTGATCTCAGAGGACGACTTTGTGGACAAGGTGACAACTCCTGACGTTTAAACAGAAGTCTGACCAATCAGACGAAAGTGCAATTCCCCTCAGTTGAGAGCTAACACACACACACACGGGGGGGGGCGTTATCCTGTAGAACATCACTTTGGTTTTCCAGTCATCTGATTGGTCAGTAGTTTGACCGTTTACAGGTTTTGATCTGTTATCATCGGTTCAGCCTCAGTTACCATGGTGATTTACATGGTAACAAGTGAACGAGCCTGAAGTTACTGTGCTGACTGTCAATCATCTGTGTTGCTTAGGTGATGCTGTGTTGCTCCATCAATGGTCACTATGATATTGTTTACACGAGGAGCTACCCCGCCTCTGCAGCGCTGTGTCAGGGTGAGTACTGATCAGTGATTGTTCCATCAGTGTGTGTGTGTGTGTGTGTGTGTGTGTGATTGATGTCATATGTCTGTGTGTGTGTCTGTGTGTGTCTGTGTGTAGCTGTGCTGTACGAGCTGCTCTACACTCAGGTGTTTGGGGTGGATGAGGTGGAGCTCTGTCAGGCTATGGAGGCTTCTCGGGTCGGAGGTCGTTGCTACAGAAACAGCGCATCAGTGTGTAGTGATGTTGATATCGGCTACGACACACCTGAGGACCGAGGACAAAGGTACACACACACACACACACACACGCACACAATATACAGAACACAAGCTGCACCTGTGTAATAACAGTCACAGTCAGGTGCGTTTGTTTCATCTGCAGGGAGGAAGTGGAGTCAGTTGGAGCTACTGAGGAGAGACACAGAAGTGGGACAGATGACACAAAGGTCAGGGGGTCAAAACGTCTGAGTCAGTTTGTGTGTGTGTGTTGTGTGTGTGTGTGTGTGTGTGTGTGTGTGTGTGTCAGCAGTGATTGGTTGTTGTGGTGATTTTGTTTTTCAGTCTCCTGCAGATGCTCCTCCTCCGTCCAGACTCTCTCTTCCTTATAAAGTCATGAAGTCTCTGGACGGAGACGTGTACAGAAACCTGGAGTTTGACGTGTGGCAGGACACCTGCAAAGGTAACGCACGCACGTACACACACAGACACACACGTGACATACACACACATCATACACTGACGAGCTGACAACCTTTTTATACATGCAAAGAAGAAGGTTTGATTATGTCAAAACAAACTAGATTCATCGTGCTGTGGTTATTTGCCTCCACCAATCAGAGCAGTTCCAGTCTAATTACATTATCGTGACCTTTGACCACAGGAATCGAACCCGTTCCTCCCTTATGTCCGTGGCACAGTGGACGCGGAACGGTTGGTTAACAGATGAGTCCTGCCTTTTCAAGGCAAACTCTATGTAAAATAATAGTGGAGCAGGCAGTAGACGATCCGCTGCTGAACCGCATCCGATGCGACAGGTACACAACCGCGACACGCAGTAGAACAGCATCGCTGCTGGCGTGCGACGGTGCGTTCTCACAAAAGGTGAAGCTAATTTTTAGCGCTGTGATATTACATTCAAAGTAAGGCAATGTAAAGACAGGAAATTTCTTTCATTTGTTTCACCTGCTAGAATTGAAATATTAGAACTCAAGTGAAAAATTAGTGTGACACGATGTGGTGAAAGCCAATCAGTGTTGAGAATGAAACTTACCCAGCTGCGGTTCTGGCACCGACCTGAGCGAGCGGTTGGTCAGATTGCTGGTCATCCTCCGTAAAGCTGCAGAGGACATTCAGACGCAGCTCTTGGAGGATGCAGTGAAATCCTTCATGCTGTGTTTCACTCACACAAGATGACGTAGGTTTCCACAGCAGGTACAAAGCAGCAGGTGCAGCCACTTCAGTCGTCCTCATCTCAGGCGGGTTGTGTTAGGGTTAGGTGTTCTTAAGATAACTTGTGAACAGGGACAGTATTCTAAGGTCACTGACCTTTGACCTTCAACCACCAAAGTCTATTCAGTTCATCTTTCAACTGAACGTTTGAACCAAGTTATCGCGTTCTCAAGATCTAGAGGAACAAAAGGAACACATGCCCCTTCCGGCCAATAGGTGTCACTGGTGCTGAGACATAAAAACAACATTCATACTGTGGAGGTGTGATGAAGTGATCATGTGACTCACTCTTATGCTGATTGGTCGTCTACATCCTAATTGATAATCTCAGTAATCTGATTGCATCCGCCTGAATGATGCTGTAGTAATCAGATTACTGCGCTGTGTGACTGACAGAGATGCAGAAGACGGATTATATGGTGTTCGCTGGTAGGCAGTACTTCCTGGGAGACAAGTGTCAGGTGACAGCACACACACACACGGCTGTGATGAAATGAAGCTTCATGTGTCATTAGCATCAAGTCTATTAAATCATGTTGTCACCAGATCCTCGTGTGTGTGCGTGTGCGTGCGCATGTTTGTTTGTTTCAGGTGCGTCTGGAGCTAAAGGGGAAATACTATAACGCCTTCATCCAGGAAGTAGGAACCCACTCGTCAGCCGTCACCGTGTTCATCGAGGAGCTGGGAGAGAAGTAAAAAAACATTTAATCTGACGACTCTTCCACATTAATCTGAACCCAAGTATCAGGTGTGAAAGGTGCCTCCAGACCAACAGACGTCAGACGCCATCTACAAACCAATCAGACAAGTATAGATAGACGCAGCCTAAATTACAATGTGAAACCAAAACCAACCAGATCAAATGAAACAAACACATGAAGCTTCAGACTCTCAGTGAGAAAACATTACTGTTTAACGTCAAGAAGAAGAAGAGGAGACGAGTTCTGAAGTCAAACGGTTGTGATGTCCCTCTGTCTTAGACACCTGGTTCCTCTGACGGATCTGAAACCAGTGAATCCAGTTCCTGCCTGGAATGTGGCTGCTCCAACTAGAAAAGGAGATCTGGGTAAGCTTGCGTTATTCTATGACCTCTGACCTATTGCAACAACCTCCTGACCCTGTGGTCTCGTGCAGACTTGGACTCTCGTGGTCAGCGTCATCATCGTCACCGTTACTTCAGGAAGTCTCGGGGCAGCAGTGGAATGAAGGGTGCGGAGCTGCTGATAGCTCCGGCCCCTTTATACGGAGGCCCCGCCTCATCCAGCCTGCCCCCTCGCTTCCAGCCGGCAGGTCACCCCCGCCCACCCCCTCCTCCCTCAACTGGAACGATGACCTATGATCCCTACGCCCCCCCACACCACCACCATCACCCTACAGCCAGAGCTCCTCGCTACGGAGCGTCCAGGTGGGAACTGATACTTGTGTGGTTGCGACATGTGAAACCGTGAAGACGCCAGAGGTTGAAGGAGGCGTTACCGATTATTTACTCTTGATACTGAGGACCTCCTGTGTGTGTCTGTGTGTGTGTCTGTGTGTCTGTGTGTGTCATGGATTGTGGTCAGAAGCTCAACCCGTTTCCTCAACCGTCACCTGATTGGCCCACAGCTGACCTATTACCACCCTGGAAGACGATATTACCACGACTATGAGAACTACGCCTTCAGGTCCCGGTAAATTATGTCATCATCTTGCCAGCGTCCCACCAACCATTTGTGTGGTTGGTGTTCACCACGATGACCGGTCTCTAAAATATTTTCTACTTTTAATCAGAAGGGACAGTGAACATTAATTAATATGAGCACAATGGTTCATATAAATGTACCAGAGTCTCTTAGACTAATTTTCATCTGCAGTCTCAGACAGGTTGATGTTAAAAAGAAACAGAACAAACACACTGAGGCAAAATCCACCAAATACAACAGTTAGTCAAATTAGACAGTTAAAAGGAGACGGAGGAGGGAATTAGATTAACAAGACTATTCCAGATGATGACATGTATAACCATCATATAAATATAATACAACGGCTCTATGTAGAAACAGGAAACGTGACTGTGGCACCCCCAGTGGTCGATCACAGAGTGTCTTACTGTCTTCAGTCGTAGCCGTCGTCAGCTGGTTGCTGCTATCAATAAAGATTGTCAATTTGGTTACCCTGCGGAGACGGGGGAGGAGTCAGCCGATCTGGACACGGCCATCACGTACTACCAGCTGGACGACGCCAGCGACGCCGTCTTCCCGCCGCTGCCGGTGAGAAAAGCACATGACGACGCAGAAATGTGACGATGTGTTACCATTTGGATTCACTCTGACTCCTCCCACAGGGCACTGCTGTGGCCCCTCCCCCTCCACCTGGCTCCACCTATCGAGTTCAGAGAGCCTCTGGACCCCACCCCCCTTCACATCGACCTGAAAACACCCCAGTGTGCTCATCAGAGGACGAACAGGAGGACACAAGCACCGCTGAGGACCAGGGTGAGGACGACATGGGCTCTGACTCTTTCTCTCTGACTCTTTCTGTCTCTTTGTCCCTGACGTTTTGTCTCCTTGTCTCTCAGCTGAGTTCTCAGAGGATTTCCTCTTCAGTGCTCAGGGTGAGTCTTGTTAAAGTAGCTTCAAATAAATATTTATCTGGGGGACAGATAGTTTCCAGATCCCCCCCCCTGGGACTCGAACACTCACCCAGATGTTTTTGTGGGTTCGTCAGCTGTTGATTGTAACTTTTGTTTCAGATCAGAACTACCAGACCTCAGGTGTTTACACAGCTGCTGAGCCCTCCACCAATCAGGTAACACACTTGACACCTGAGCTTTAACAACCAATCATTTCACAGAATGTGTAGAGATATACCAGAGCAGCAGTCTGTCAGAGGACATGTTTATAACGTGAGGGACAGACTGCTGACACGGAGCAGGACATGCTAATAACATGATAACATGTCATAATGATCGTGTGATCAGTGATGTCACTAAGCTTCAGAAAGCTTTTACCTTTTCTCTTATTGTGAAAGGATGGACAGGAAGGAGGATGTGCTGACTCTCCCCCGAGACCAGACATGAATTACAACTACACACAGCAGGTACACACACACACACACACACAGCAGGTACACATGTTCTCTCTGTTTGTATTTATACACATAGTAGGACCTTCAGTGGTCTAACCTTAAGCAGGTTGAGGAGACAGAAAGATGGTAAAACCATAATAACATCAGCTACACTCACTGTGTTTGTGTGTTACAGGTGGTGAAGCCTTTAGCTGTCATCGGCTCTTCACCCTCCTCTTCCTCCTCCTCACCCTCTTCTCCATCATCACATGTTCCTGCAGCTGCTCACCTGCCGCCAACTGCACACACACAGACACGCTCAGGTGTCCACACACACTCACATGCAGCAGGTACACACACACACACAGACATTTAACAGAGACCCTCTGTGTGGATCTGTTTTGTTTAGATTCTGGAGACAATGTAAACACAAACAAACCTGTTTCCTCAGATGATTGACATCAGAACGTGTTTAAAATGATCTTTTCCTGTTCAGCCGCCATGTCAATCCCAGCTTCTTCTCCATGGTTGGTTAATGAGCTAGGTGAGCCTCTCTGCACCGTGGTGGCTCCGCCCCCTTACTCCTACGACCCTAATGGCAGCGATTTACCCCGAGGTCAGAGGTCAACCAGCCTTACTGTCACACACCCACACTGATCTGCTGTCGTCACTCATGTTACTGTGTGTGTGTGTGTGTGTGTGTGTGCAGACTGCAGAATTCTTCAGTATTACTTCAACTTGGGCGTCCAGGTGAGTTCCTGTGACACTGTCTCTTTAAATATTTAAAATAATAATATATTATAATATTTAAATTACGCCACCCCCACCCCCAGTGGTACTGGCAGCAGCAAACGACGTTCCCCTCCCCCTCTCCTGAGAACCACTACACCTACCAACCCTACCCCCCCTACCTGAGCCAGGAGCCTCTGCACGGTAAGACTCGTCTCTGATTGGTGCAGGTCTCACAGGTGAGCTCATCACCTGACCTCAGGACAGAAGGTGATGATCAGAATAACATCACAATCAGAGATGTGACCTGAACTGGGAACAGGAAGTACAGTTGGTGTAGTAGTTCACAGGAAATGGAAGCTCTACTTCCTGTTAAGTATCAGACTTCCTCTTCTTCTACCCACAGCTGCCGCCCAGTCCTCCCATCAGCCCCACTCCTCCTACCCAGAATCCTCCAGGGCAGGAGATGGACAGACGGACGGACACGGCGGTGGTCAGTGATGACAGAACAGCTGATACCAACATGATTGAAATGTGCATTGTTTGATTTGTTTTGTCTCCCACCCCCCCCCCACACAGGCTCTGGCCCATCGATGGAAGGCTCCACCTCCTCCATCGGCCCTGCTCCTCCAGGCTCCGCACCCTCTCTTCTGTACCAGGAGCAAACGCCTCTCCCCCCTCCCCCTATGCTACACCTGCCATATGAAGCCCCGCCCATCACCACCTACCTGCCCTCTGCTCCTCACCCCACCCATCCTCAGCCAACCCACCTCCCCCATCACTCCTCCTACCACTGCCTCCCACCATCAGTCCAGTGGGGAACGCTCCAGACTGGAGGCCACAACTCGCGGGTTTATTGCCCCGCCCCTAACCCAGCCCACGTGGTAGCTTACATTACAGCCCCATCCCCCCACCACACAGCCACACACTACATCCCCCCCACCGTCTGAGTGAGCTGCACGTCCTGCTGAAACATACCTCGAGAGTTAGCATGAAGCTAACGAGTAACGTGCTAACACAAATTCCCATTGGCAGGAAAAGTTAGAGGATATGTAAAGGATATGATATATGAAAAATAATTAGGACAAATCTTTATTATTTCCGTAAATTTTTTTTGATAATTTAACTTCCAGTATTGAAGTATTTCTGTTCGCACTTTAGCGTGTTAGCTTCACATGGAAAATTGTTAAAGATTTCTGCACATGTTATTTTGTTGCCCAAAAGCTTTATTTACAAACTCAGACACAAATAACTTCCTGCTCAGAACGTTCAAGTCGAGAGCGACCGTTGTTTCCATGATTACCTAAGAAAAAACGATTTTTGATAGTTTGTCGGTCAGTTAATTGAGTTTCAGTCAGCCAATCCGTGAGAGGGGCGGGGCATGGTCAGTCCCTGTTTATTGATGAGGGATGTATTTATGTTGTTTTGTTCAAACTGCCGATGGTGATAAGTTGTTTCTGGGAGAATAAAGTTTGTTTCACCAGCAGACGACAGTTTGTTTCATCAGTGCCAAAGATCACATGATCACTTTGTTCAGGACCATCCTCCCGAACCGTTCAGATTCATCTGTTTGTGTAAATAAAGACGACTCGTTTCCACTTCCTTTAGAACAGAGGTCTGCGACCCCTAGGGGGTCCGCGGAGGTACTGCAGGGGGGTCGTGAACTTTTGGGTTGATTAGACAATTTTTTATATTTGTTTAATTGTTCAATTTGTTTTTCCATCTGATTTTTTCCCCACAAATTAAAATGTCTTTAAATACACATTAACATGAATCCAACATGTTGTAACGAACGGATAAATGGAGGCAGAAGACGTTTTCTTTCAGTCAGCAATGCGCACATTCAGCGACACAATAATAAAAACATGAATATATATGAACCTGTGTATTATTTGAATAGCTTAGTATTGAATGCACAATAACAGGGTAACTATGTTTATACATGGCACTAGGCCCAGTTTAATATAAAACACAATTTTATACAATATATATAGTCGGGGGGGGGGGGGGTCCCTGCTCCATCTCTCCATCAGTTTGGGGTCCTTGGCCTGAAGAACGTTGAAGACCCTGCTTCTTTCTCTAAGGAAAATGAATGTTCAGGTGTGAACGCACTCAGATCCGATAAAGATGTGACCACACTAGACCACACTCGGAGGTGGTCTGAGCCACGTGTGTCCACGTCCTTTTAACAGTGTCATTTCACATCCATCCTGGTCCACATGGAGGACGTCCTCTCAGCTGACGTCCTAAGAATCACAATATCAAAACTGATCACAAGATAACCATCAACACTTTCATTAAAATGCTCAAATCTTTCTTCACAGCTGCACAAGACTCTTTCAGACTCTGCTGACTTGTTTCTACCTCTTTCACTGGCTCGTGTCCACACACACACACACACGTCTAAACTCAGACTGGTCTTCAACACAGATGACATACGTGTTAATCTGCATGTAGATCAGGGAAGTGAGATCTGATCCCAGGAGACACATTCAGGACATTTTAACACGAGGTGTGAACACTTGAACTCAACCCCGGACCTGTGTGCATCACGTGTCGTCACGGTAACAGCTCAGTGGGGATCTCTACAGTCCAGGGGTCGCGACCTCCTCGGGAGCTCAGAGGCTCTTTCAGCCAGCGAGGGTTGGACAGGTGAGTCAGGTGTTTCTCCTGCAGACCAACCAGAATGGCCGACCTCTCCAGGTGCTGAAGCTCCTCCTCCAGCATGGAGGCGGGACATACCGAGGTCCCGCCCACATCCACCAATCCTGAAAGAGATGTATTTCCACAGGTGATGCCTTCAGGAACACCACAGAAAACACGAGTCAGTTCCCACCTGCCACCACGCCGCGGCCGAACCTCTCCCCGGACTCCAGGAGCCCGTGGATCTGAGCCTCGTTCATCCCCAGGGGGCCGCTAAGCACCGCCCGCCACTCATCCCCCTCCCAGTCCCGCCGGGCGATGTGGACCGCCAGAGTCTGGTTCTCCAGCGGGGCCAGCAGGGGCCTCCAGCGGCTCTCCACCGTCTTCACCCCGTCCAGGATCAGACCGGCGTATGGCTGCCGGAACGACAGACACCACACCTGCACCGACATGTCTGCAAAACAAACGCACCCCACACATTCTGATGTGTGAGAGAAACAAACGCCCCCCCCCCCCCCCCCCCAAATGAAGTTTGGCACAAACCGGGTTCCGTACAGGTCAAAGTCTCGGCGGTGAAATCCTTTGATTTAACTTTAACTCAGCAGTTTTCCAGTTTGACGACGTGATGACGTTGATTCTCGTTCGTTGGTTTTTACGCGATCACAGAGAATCGCTTCCTGTTTACGTTTTTCTTCTGTGTAAAAGAATGTGCAGCTACTGAGCAGCTCGGTGGTTATACTGCCCCCTACACATTCACCAAGCTACTGCAGCAGTTTAGATACTCGAGTGTTTTCATTTTCACTCTGATGCAAAAATAAAGTTACACAAAAACTTTAAAATAAAAAACACATTGCTCGTGATGAACAAAATCTTTTTTTTCAATCTATTCAAATTTTCATTAAAATTAATAAAAAATCTGTGATTTTAAATATTAAAAAACAAATAAGATAAAAGCATGAATCCTAAATAAACATGACGTGCACACAATGACGATAAAGTTATTTTTTTATGACGAACTCGTTTTACAGTTTTCGATTGTTTAACCAATTTTTTTTTTTTGCCAGCAACATGCAAATCACAGCGCAGATCAATAAATCTCTTCTACCAATCACAGATGATACAGATAGTACACGCCCCCTCATTACGTATATGTCTGAGGAGAGGTCATAGATGAAATCATCAGCATTAGCGATGACATCACAGCACAGAAAATACTGACTTGAAACAGTTACAGCTGATGATGTCATCATTACATCATACTGATTACGCAAAAATCATGAGTACAAAATGCCTCATGTGACTTTTCTTCTCTGTTGCCATAGTAACCATTGAATCAGACAGAATGCGAGTAAACACGTCAACGAGCAGAAAATAAATAAAACTTTAAAAAACACAAACAAACAGAAACAATACTTTTTCAATAAAAAGAAAATAAAAAAAATCTGCTAAAATATTTTCATATGTTAAAAAGCTAAAATAAATACAACAAATGAGTTTTTTACAGTCACAGTAAAACATAATGAAGAAGAAGAATCAACAGGAAGTTTCATGTCTGTTTACCACAGTGAGCGCCACATACTGGACAACCTGCGACTCAAAGAAATGATCATATTCTTCATCTTAATAAAGTTAAAAAAACTAATCTTTAGTCTCATTATTTTTACCACATTAACATCTTAATGTAATTAATTGGACGCTGCTATGGATGCCCCCTACAGGCCCTCCTGAACCAGTCCTCAGCGTCTCAACATGTTTGTCCTGAGAGGGACAGGACACGTCAGGGATGATAAAGCAGCTCCCCCCTCCTCAGTCGGACCAATCCTGGTCCTCAGGCTCAGACTCCTCCTCTGATTCGCTGTACTCTACAGCAATGCGTCGTGAAAGGATGGTGGCGACATCATTTCCTGTCGGCTCTCGTTTTTTGGCCTCTTCCTGCTCACGCTGCTCCTGAACCTTCCTCAGCTGAATACCTGCGAGCGACAGAAACCAGAACCTCAACAACCAATCAAATCACAGGACGCCACAAGTTCTGATGATGTCACAAACGGAGTGCGCTACTCTGGTTCTATGAGTGAGAAGTTATTAATTATTATTATTTACAGTTTATAATCACAACAATGATCAGAAATCAATAATCAGACTGTCAGTATTGTGCCCTCCACATGCAGAATGCTGTCATTACCAGTTAGGAGCTAGCCGTTAGCAGCTAACTCTAAACATACTGTTGCTAACAGTGTTAGCTAGCTAGCTGACCTCTGCGTATAGCGGCTAGCAAGTCGCTGCGAGCATCGTTCACTGGCATGTTCAGTCCGACGGGGGGCTTCCTGGCATCAGTCACCGGGGGCAACAGGGGTACGGCAGCAGACAAGGGCGGGGCCTGACCTCCAAGCCGGGAGGGGGAGGGGACATAGTTAGACGGAGGAGGTGGGGGAGGGGAGGGACTGTAGGGGCGAGAGACTGCGGCAGCGACACCTGGAGACACAAAACATGTGTTTGACTTCTTTACCTTTTTATCTGGATCCCAAAATGTTATATATGTTACCTTGGTTACCAAGAGCGACTGCAGGATGCAGCGGTGTTGCCATAGCAGCAGTGTGGGTGGAGCTGATCCGTCCCTTTGACGGCATGAGAGAAGGCGGCGGCGGAGGAGGAGCCGGAGGGATCTGATGGTGACTGAGGAGAGATGGAGGTCAAAGGTCAAGACGGGACACGTGTGTGTGTGTGTGTGTGTGTGTGTGTGTGTGTGTGTGTGTGTGTGTGTGTGTGTGTGTGTGTGTGTGTGTGTACTTGGCCTCCTTGGCGGTGTTGGTCCGTGCTCTGTTCTGGTTGGCCGGGCCAGCGTG
>NC_047151.1:29845789-29858289 GCF_009819705.1 Hippoglossus hippoglossus | reverse complement strand
TCGATCAGCTGATCTGTCTCATCAGAGTCAGTACCGTATGGCCGCAGATGACGTCATCACCGGGACCGGATGACTGACAGGTCACTGATCGATCACCGACTTAATGTCAACAAAAACCGATGAGACATCGGTGAGACATCGGTGAGACTCACCGCAGGAAGGCTCCGGTGCTCGGTCCGTCAGTGAGAGGCGGGAAACCGGCTCATCCTCACACGCACACACACACACACACACACACACACACACACACACACACACACGCACACACACGCATGTCTTCCACTTGGATGTATTCCTCCTCATCCACTTACTGCAGCCATATCAAACTGTGTCAAACGGGTCTCAACACATTTTTAATAAAGTCATAAGATTACTGTGACTTTTCGTCAAACGCCATAATAGTGGCGTGGGGTCAAAGTTCATCAACTCGCTGTGACACACGAAATTGCTGTAACTTCAGTGTTCGAGGTTCAACCTCCCTCAAACTACATTTGTGTATCAACAGCCCCCCCCCTGAAAATATTCATATGGTTTTAAGGAATTATTAAGTTATTTTGCCAATGGGCGTGGCAAAATAACTGACGAGCGCCCCCTAAGGGGCAGCCCCGACACCACGATTGGCCGACATGTACAAAAATCGATGGGGACATGTGTCTTTTCATAACAAACAAATAAGTCTCTTGGATAGATATGCTAGACCAAACAGGAAGCCCACCATTTTGACTTTAGTGGTATATTTTTTTATATATATATATATTTTTTTTCATTTTTTTTTTTTTCTAGGAACAGTACAACAACAGTGCGGCTTTTTTGTGCCACTTAGTATATATGAATATATATACAAAGTGGCACAAAAAAGGCGTTATGGCGGAGCGTTATGGAACAACGCAACAGGAAGTCGCCTATTTTTGACGTTACACGTTCGACGATCAACTTTAAATGACGTCATCTCAACAACATGGAGATTTTTTGTTTTTGACCTGAACAGATCAGTCTGTGCGTAGTGATACTGACAGCGCTGCACGTGATGGCGTGGAATGTAGTGCGTGATTAGTGGCCGTGGTTCGGAGCCGTTTCTCCCGGTCCCCCCCTCCGCGGCCTAATCAGTACAACAACAGTACAACACTACCACCTGGTGGACAAATGCGGAAACTGTAGAAACAGTCTGTCTCTAACAATTACTATAATAACAATGATTTATAACAATAATATCTAAATTCTTACAACATATTTAATTTAGATTGAAGTTAATGTTGGCTCTTCTTATTATTATTATTCTAACCCAGATGATTTGGCTTTTTGAGCCTTCAACATGCTCAAAAGTGGTGAACATTTAATCTATATTGACTCATCGTCACAGCGCCACCTACTGGCGACAGGAAGTGACATGTTTTATACTTTGATGCACTGCTCCTGGCTGCTTAACAATAAACAGCTCAAATGAGCTGAGACAAGTCATTGGACCATGGTCAGAATCGTGACATTTCCTCAAACCGTGTAAACATTGCGGTGCGGCGAAGGATCATCCTTCGCCAAAGGAGACGATGTTGTCATAACTCCACTGTGCATTGTCCTATCACCACCAAACTTCTGTCTCATGATTATAGTCCAAGCCTGAACAGCTCTATGTGTCAATATTTCCTCAGTGTCATAGCGCCACCTACTGATTCACCATGAAACAGGAAGTACTTTGTAAATCCACTCTGCATTATCCAACCGGCCCCGAACTACTGCCCTATGATCACAATCCTGACCTGAACAGCTCCATATATTAATATCAGTGCAGGGTCATAGCGCCACCTATTGATCAGTGTGAAAATTGATTTGTTGTAACATTGTCCAATTGTCACAAAATTGCTCACGCTACATCAGAGCCCCAAAACACATTTGCAACGCAGAGACATGCGCTTGGTCATTGATCGCTCTCTCCACTAACCGCAACAGGCTTCAAAATGCGTGAGCTCGGGCACGTTAGTGCTACAACGGAGCCCTAGTTCTACTTACGTCTGTCTCTCTACCTGTCTGTCTGTCTCTCTCTCTACCTGTCTGTCTGTCTCTCTCTCTACCTGTCTGTCTGTCTCTCTACCTGTCTGTCTGTCTCTCTCTCTACCTGTCTGTCTGTCTCTCTACCTGTCTGTCTGTCTCTCTACCTGTCTGTCTGTCTACCTGTCTGTCTGTCTGTCTACCTGTCTGTCTGTCTGTCTCTCTCTCTACCTGTCTGTCTGTCTACCTGTCTGTCTGTCTGTCTGTCTCTCTCTCTACCTGTCTGTCTGTCTACCTGTCTGTCTCTCTACCTGTCTGTCTGTCTCTCTCTCTACCTGTCTGTCTGTCTCTCTACCTGTCTGTCTGTCTCTCTCTCTACCTGTCTGTCTGTCTCTCTACCTGTCTGTCTGTCTCTCTACCTGTCTGTCTGTCTGTCTACCTGTCTGTCTGTCTCTCTACCTGTCTGTCTCTCTCTCTACCTGTCTGTCTGTCTGTCTCTCTACCTGTCTGTCTGTCTGTCTACCTGTCTGTCTGTCTCTCTCTCTACCTGTCTGTCTGTCTACCTGTCTGTCTCTCTCTCTACCTGTCTGTCTCTCTACCTGTCTCTCTGTCTGTCTGTCTCTCTACTTGTCTGTCTCTCTCTCTACTTGTCTGTCTGTCTCTCTTTCTACCTGTCTGTCTTTCTCTCTACCTGTCTCTCTCTCTACTTGTCTGTCTGTCTCTCTTTCTACCTGTCTGTCTCTCTTTCTACCTGTCTGTCTCTCTCTCTACTTGTCTGTCTGTCTCTCTCTCTACCTGTCTGTCTGTCTCACTCTACCTGTCTGTCTGTCTGTCTCTCTACCTGTCTGTCTCTCTCTCTCTCTACCTGTATGTCTTTCTCTCTACCAGTCTGTCTCTCTCTCTCTACTTGTCTGTCTGTCTCGCTTTCTACCTGTCTGTCTGTCTCACTCTACCTGTCTGTCTGTCTGTCTCTCTACCTGTATGTCTTTCTCTCTACCAGTCTGTCTCTCACTCTACCTGTCTGTCTGTCTGTCTCTCTACCTGTCTGTCTGTCTCTCTTTCTACCTGTCTGTCTCTCTCTCTACCTGTCTGTCTCTCTCTCTCTCTCTACCTGTCTCTCTACCTGTCTGTCTCTCTCTCTACTTGTCTGTCTGTCTCTCTCTCTACCTGTCTGTCTCTCTCTCTCTCTCTACCTGTCTCTCTACCTGTCTGTCTCTCTCTCTACTTGTCTGTCTCTCTCTCTACCTGTCTGTCTCTCTCTCTCTCTACCTGTCTCTCTACCAGTCTGTCTTTCTCTCTACCTGTCTCTCTCTCTACTTGTCTGTCTGTCTCTCTTTCTACCTGTCTGTCTCTCTCTCTACTTGTCTGTCTGTCTCTCTCTCTACCTGTCTGTCTGTCTCACTCTACCTGTCTGTCTGTCTGTCTCTCTACCTGTCTGTCTCTCTCTCTCTCTACCTGTATGTCTTTCTCTCTACCAGTCTGTCTCTCTCTCTCTACTTGTCTGTCTGTCTCGCTTTCTACCTGTCTGTCTGTCTCACTCTACCTGTCTGTCTGTCTGTCTCTCTACCTGTATGTCTTTCTCTCTACCAGTCTGTCTCTCACTCTACCTGTCTGTCTGTCTGTCTCTCTACCTGTCTGTCTGTCTCTCTTTCTACCTGTCTGTCTCTCTCTCTACCTGTCTGTCTCTCTCTCTCTCTCTCTACCTGTCTCTCTACCTGTCTGTCTCTCTCTCTACTTGTCTGTCTGTCTCTCTCTCTACCTGTCTGTCTCTCTCTCTCTCTCTACCTGTCTCTCTACCTGTCTGTCTCTCTCTCTACTTGTCTGTCTCTCTCTCTACCTGTCTGTCTCTCTCTCTCTCTACCTGTCTCTCTACCTGTCTGTCTCTCTCTCTACTTGTCTGTCTGTCTCTCTCTCTACCTGTCTGTCTCTCTCTCTACTTGTCTGTCTCTCTCTCTACCTGTCTGTCTCTCTCTCTCTCTACCTGTCTCTCTACCAGTCTGTCTCTCTCTCTCTCTCTACTTGTCTGTCTGTCTCTCTTTCTACCTGTCTGTCTCTCTCTCTCTCTACCTGTCTCTCTCTCTACTTGTCTGTCTGTCTCTCTCTCTACCTGTCTGTCTCGCACATGTAAATTCAATGTGTTTACAGTATGAGCTCTTATTTTGAAGAGTCCTTAGCGCGCGGTCCAGCGGAAGTGGATCTGAAGCGGAAGTGTTGTTGTTGTTGTGTTGACGGTGTGAACAGCAGCGGACTCACCTGGAGAACAGGTGTGAAGGTGTGAACTCATTGTGGTCACACGCAGTTCCGCAGTGAACCGGGCCGATGCGCGGTAACCGGACCTGGGTCACAGACCCGCGCGATCCGTGGTCGCAATTCAGAGGATAATCGTGCTAACTGTGCTAATTTTCACCGTGCTAACTGAACCCGGTTCCGGACCAGGTCCTCCGCGGTCTCCTGTCGGTGCAGGTGACGTCATGCAAACCGTCCGGTCCCAACCGAGTCGGACTGAAGCGGACCAGCGGTGTGTCTGGACCCGGTCCGGCGGTGACTTGCTCCGGGGCCACACAGGCCCTGAACCGCTCCATAGACCGGAAACGAGTCTTTGATCGATCTCGGATCCGGATCGAAGTTAAGACACTGAACCGTCGAGATCTTGATCGATGAAATATCTTCATCGATCCACGATCAGGTCTGATACATCCGGTTTATAAAATAAGAGTCTGCTGTCAGGAAGTGGGAGCAATTTTCAAATTAAAAGAAACCAGTCGTGAATCAGGTTTTAATGAAGACGAATCCATAACAAAACCAATCAAACAGATCAGAAACGGGTCAGTTACTTTATAGCAGTTATTTAAGACGTGAACAGGTTGATGAAGAACAGGACCAGTTGAGACCTCGTCGCCTCAGGATGGAAAAAACATACAAACGTGACTGAGTCCTCATTGATCCACCTGCTGATTATTTTCTTGTTTAAATGATTTGTCATCAGTCGATATTCCCCTCGTGATTGACAGTTGATCAGTTGTGGATCAATTGATCAGATGAGTGATGGATCCGTGTTTCTCTGCAGGACTGATTAATATCAATAATCCAACATGTGTCTGGACAGTCTCTGCAGGTCAAAGATTTTCTCCCCCTGGTGGTCATGGCTCTGATCTCTCTGGAGGACCTCGATGGATTGGACGACGAGCAGTTGGATGATGACATCACTGACAACCCTGAGCCAATGGATGAAGAGGATAGAGACAGGCTGCTGGCCCATTGGCAGGCGGTCGCCAGTACCCACCAGGTGTCTGTACCTCAAGGTGAGGGGGCGGGGTCATAACCACCTTAGAATAAAAGCACATCAGTGATAAATAACTTAATTAAAAATCATGTGACTGTACCAACAAGGGCTGTTTGTGCTGACAGGTTGTCATGGTAACCAGCTCAGGCGTGAAAGTGTTGTTGTGACTGAAGGTGATTGTCCTCACTCATGTTTCAGAAATGACAGGACCCATACAGGAGATGACCCGCAACAGCCAGCAGAGGGAGCCTCTCCCCTTCACTCCAATATCCTGCCATGAAAAGGTAACGTGTCTGTGTACTGACAGGTGAGGTGTGTTTTTATATATATATATACACACGTGTGTGTATTGACGGGTGAGGCGTGTCTCCTGCAGATGGGGGAGGTGCTGTGGGAGGAGCGGGTGTATCCTGCGGGACACTGGGCGTGTGTGACCAGAGGAGAGGAGCTGTACGAACAGAGCATCTCCAACGGCTTCATGAAACTGATGCGCTTCATCTGTAAAGAGAACTCTGCAGGTCAGACTCCGCCCACTACACACCTGTTAGCCCCTCCCACTGATCACACAGCTTGCTGATTCTGGATCGATCTACATAGCCCCTCCCACAGGAACTGGTTTCCATGGTAACACATGGTCAACATTCATGGCAAAAACTGTGGATCAGTGTTGATCGTGTGTTGATCGTGTGTAGGTCGATACCTGGGGATGACGGTGCCGGTCATCAATAACATCCACCTGAAGGAGGACGGAACCACGTTCAACAAAGAGATCCAGACTTCGTTCTTCCTGCCTGCTGAGTTTCAGACCAACACCCCCCCCCAACCCTGCGACCCCGACATCACCATCGTCCACAGAGAGCCAATGAGAGTCATCGCCAGGTCAGAGCCACATCATGGTTAATTATATATAATATTGTATTAATACAATTATTGATGCGTTTCAGGATACGACTCTGTTATGGAAACTTGTGGAAATATTTTACTGCAGTTAATTTAAAATGTTTCCGAGCAACTTTGTTTGGTAACGACACCATTGAAATAAGCTGCTCTCTGATTGGATGAATGTTACTGGTCAATTAGATGTTCTGCATAAACTTACCATTTATCAGCTGTCCGCTCTCTGATTGGCTGATAGGACGTTCTTGGGGACGACCACAGAGGAGACGGTGGCGCTTCAGATCAGTCTGTTTTGGGAGATCGTCGGCGTTAACGACGACCTTCACAGAAACAACTACATGGTCGCTGCGTACGAGAACCCAGGTGTACCGCGCCGCAGGAACGAGATCTGGTTCATAAGACGCCACCTGTAGACGTCTCCCATCATCCTCTCACCCTTTCCTCCTCTGATTGGCTGGTTTGTTGTAAACAGCTTGCTTCCCCCCCCCCACAAATGGACCAATCAGAGCATGTTTATTAGAAGCAGGTCCTGACACTAAACCCCGCCCCCAAATCCTCCTGACCAATAGCGACACACGTGATGTCATTAATTCACAATATGTTTAGTAAAGACTTTTTATCAAGTCCAGCAATGAAATAACAGCTTAGTATGACATCATCGTGGAAGTGTTAGGTGGAAACAGTCACCACAAGGACATGTGACTTCATCCTGAGGAAGCGTATGGACATGTGATGAGTCGGGGGGTCGTCAGGAAGAAGAAATATTTTTATAATGAAGCTGCAGGTTTTGTGACAGAAGGTTTTAACGGTGGTTTGTTTATTATTAGTGTGACGCTCGACACATCATGTGACAGATTCTACAGTTTAAATATGTGATGTGAAATCAGTTAATGACAAAACACTTTTTATCACTTCATCTGATTGTGCATTTCTCCTTCTGTGTAAAATCTTTAAATAAAATCTGATTTAAATGAGTCGACTTTTCTCGTCCGTTTGTTTAGATCAAAATGTTAATAGTTTAATTTCTGTCATTAATGAGAAAGAAACTTTTAAATTGATATTCAAACATTTTATTGAGTTTTTTTTAAATGAATAAAAGATTCTTTCACCTTTAAACACTGAACCAAAACTTTATTTACAAAAACAAAAATCTGGAGTCTCAGTTGTTGACTCCTCACAAGTAGAGTTAAGAAAAAACAAAGTTTAAAAAGACAAAACCTTGGAAGTCCGGGGGGGGGGCGCTCTAGTATGACGTCATCAGATCAGGTCAGCCACTGAAAACAGACAGAAACACGTTAGTATGGAAACTAACATCTGCTAGCTTCAATGGCTAAAGTGCTAACTCCATTTTAGTTGTGGATACTACAAATTCCAACATGCACTGCAGCATCTGCTGTGACAGGAGGTGACGAATCAAACTGGTTTAAAACTGGGCAGGAGATGAAGGCTCTGATTGGCCGATCGTACCGTTCATGGGCATCTCGTCGATCTGGGTGGAGTAGTACTGCTCGATGTCTCTCAGGATCCTGATGTCGTCGTTCTTTACGAAGTTAATGGCCACACCTTTACGACCATAACGACCAGATCGACCAATCCTGAATGTCAGAGGTCATATCAGCTCATTACAGAAAGACTCTCCTGTCTTTTATTAAATAATTATTCTTTTAATAAAAAAAATCTGTGATATGAACAAACAAACCCGACACTGATTTTACAAACGTCACCGTTGCTGTGGTGACTGTGGAGTAACGCACCTGTGGATGTAGAGCTCTCTGTTGTTGGGCAGGTCGTAGTTGATGATCAGAGAAACCTGAGGGACGTCTAAACCCCGAGCCCAAACATCCGTGGAGATCAACACGCGACTGAAAAACGAGAAAACCCAGTTACACTCAGTTCCCGGCTGTCGACCCACTGAGACCCTGGTCCCGGTCCACGTTACCTGGCTCCTGATCGGAACTCCTTCATGATGGACTCTCTCTCTTTCTGAGGCATGTCTCCGTGCATCGACGACACGGTGAAGTTTGCCTCTCTCATCTTCTCCGTGAGCCAGTCCACCTGAAACACACACACACACTGTCTCAAACTCCCACAAGGCTTTGCTGCTGCTGCTGCAACAACACACGTCCGACATGTCAGTAACATACATGCATTTATATTAATGCACGTATATAAAACATGAAAATACATTAAATATTTTGAGTTTCTAAGAAATAACAAATTTGTGTCAGATCTAAACCCTCAACAAGAGTTAGGAAATATATACAACACAGAAACAAGTGTGTGTTCAGACCTTTCTCTTGGTGTTACAGAAGATGACGGCCTGTGTGATGGTCAGCGTGTCGTACAGGTCACACAAAGTGTCAAACTTCCACTCCTCTCTCTCCACGGCAACGAAGAACTGTTTAATCCCCTCGAGAGTCAACTCATCACTGAGGCCGAGAGACAGCCACACAGAGAGAGAGAGAAACAGAGATCAGCTGTCGGTTGTGTTTCTGAAACATCTGCTCCACGGTTTCTGTTCTTACCGTTTGACCAGGATGCGAATGGGGTCGGTCATGAACTTGTTGGTCATCTCCAGGATCTCATGCGGCAGCGTGGCACTGATCAGAACCACCTGTGTGGCGGGGGGCAGGTAACGATACACATCGTAGATCTGCTCCTTAAAACCTGAACAGAGAAGGTTCCACCTCCATCAGGTTCTCATAGAAACACTGAGGGAGTTCAACCACTTGCTTCCCAATGTCACTCTGCACCAAACCTCATTCAGTTTAACACGTTTAGAAAACAGCAGATTAAAACACATGAACAAAGAGTTTCCCAGAGTTCAGTTCACCTCAGACAAACTGAACGGTGCTCTCACCTTTGTTGAGCATCTCGTCGGCTTCGTCCAGCACCAGCATCTTGATGGCTCTCGTCCTCAGACTCCTGCGACGAATCATATCTGAAGGAAAACAAACATTGGCGTTACACTGGTGACTTAAGTCAGAGACGGACCAACCAGCATTGAGAACAGAGGCTGATGTTCTGACTCACCAAACACTCGTCCAGGTGTCCCAGCCACCACGTGCTGACCGTAGTCCAGCTTCCTGATGTCCTCCCCCACGTTGGTTCCTCCGATGCAGGCGTGACACTGGACGTTCATGTAGTCTCCCAGAGCCAGTAGCACCTTGACACAGAAGAGAGAGAGAGCCAATCAGAGACCAGGACACGTCAGCACCACAACTGCTCATTCATTATTGGTGTGTTGTGTGGGCAGGGCTACCTTCTGAATCTGTCCGGCCAGCTCTCTGGTTGGAGCGAGGATCAGCGCCTGTGTCTCCCTCACCTGCACACACGAAACGCATCAGCACATGTCATCAGCTCAACACTTTAACCAATGCAGTTCAGACACAGCAACTAGGTCAAGGGTCAAAGGTCATCCACTAGTTTTGGCAGCAACTGGTTTCTGGCAGCAACTGGTTTCCGGCAGCAACTGGTTTCCTGCAGCAGCTTCACTTCAGACGTCTTCTTTAACATCATCAATTCATCATCAACAACAGATCATACAGACGGACTCCAGCACCAAGTTAAAACCAGTGTGCACGACCAGCTGAAATGATGCAGAGAGCGAGGGCAGAACACTGACACAACACTGACCTGGATGTCCAGACACTGCAGCACAGACACACAGAACGTCGCCGTCTTTCCGGTTCCAGACTGAGACCTGAGCAGATCGGAGAGCAGCTGTTAGAAAACGTTGTGGTTCAGAACAGATGTAAGTTCTGCTTTTAAAGTTCTTACTGAGCGATGACGTCTCTGCCTTTGATGATCTGTTTGATGGCTCGCTGCTGGATCGCAGATGGTTTCTCAAACCCTGAAACACAAACACACACGTGGTTCTAACAGAGCAAAGCTGGAGCGATGTCCACACACATTCAAAGATTCACAAGTGAAACCAGTCATCTGGTGTTAAACAGTCAGTTTACAACCAAACAAGTAAAACACACGACCTGATGTGTCTGTTTCCACTGATTTCACATCAACTCAATCTTCAGGACAGGCAGAGACAGACAGAGAGGTAGAGAGAGACAGAGACGTAGAGAAACAGACAGGTAGAGAGACAGACAGAGGTAGAGAGACAGACAGAGAGAGACAGAGAGAGACAGACAGACAGAGAGAGAGAGAAACCGAGAGACAGACAGAGGTAGAGAGACAGACAGAGAGAGAGAGACAGACGGACAGACAGGTAGAGTGAGAGAGACAGACAGACAGGTAGAGAGGCACACAGAGAGAGAGAGAGAGAGACAGAGAGACACACACACAGAGAGAGAGAGAGAGAGACAGACAGGTAGAGAGAGAGAGACAGAGAGAGAGACAGACAGGTAGAGAGAGACAGAGAGACACACACAGAGAGAGAGAGACAGACAGGTAGAGAGAGAGAGACAGACAGGTAGAGAGGCACACAGAGAGAGAGACAGACAGGTAGAGAGAGACAGAGAGACACACACAGAGAGAGAGAGACAGACTGGTAGAGAGACAGACAGGTAGAGAGACAGACAGGTAGAGAGGCACACAGAGAGAGAGACAGACTGGTAGAGAGACAGACAGGTAGAGAGGCACACAGAGAGAGAGACAGACAGGTAGAGAGAGACAGAGAGACACACACAGAGAGAGAGAGACAGACAGGTAGAGAGACAGACAGGTAGAGAGAGAGAGACAGACAGGTAGAGAGACAGACAGGTAGAGAGAGAGAGAGACAGACAGACAGGTAGAGAGGCACACAGAGAGAGAGACAGACAGGTAGAGAGAGACAGAGAGACACACACAGAGAGAGAGAGACAGACAGGTAGAGAGACAGACAGGGTGTCTTCATTGGCCCAATCCCATTTCACACCGATCGATACTTGTTGGGGTTGAGGGGGAGGGGCCAGGTGAGTGCTACGAGAACTTCTACGAAAATTGAGAGAGACTCACAAATGTAGTATTTTCTCCATTGATAAGGATTTTAAATGATTGTAATACCCCCCCCCCTTGTAGATACAGCCGTATAGCAGCGATGTGACTGAGCTAACAGCCTCCGGGCAGGCTGCTCGCAGCCGGAAGCTGCTGATTCTTATATTATAGGTTTGTCACTTTCTGTAAGATCTCCACCACGTCATTACACTGACGTCCCGGTAAACCGTCTGTTTACATCGACGACTACTGGTGATGTAACCGCTTCTTGAAGGGCCGTGCCAACTCGTAGGGGACATTTCAGCCACTACCCGGTGTGACTCCGATTCAAGGGGCAGGCAGACCCCCAGGGGGCAGGGGGGGGAATGGGCCCAAGGCTCCAGTGTCTCCTCCTCAGCTCGGTCTCTGGCTCTTTGTGACTCGGTCTGTGATCAAGTCTCCGTCAGTTAAAAACAGACTCTGGCTCAGACTTGTAAAGTTTATTAAAAAGTTTGATTTGATTATTGATCCGACTAGAACAGATCTGAGCTGGTCGTCTAACGCTGAGGATTTACATCGCACGGCTAATGCTATGCTAACGTTGGATGATTCAGATTCAGATTCCTTCATTGGTCCCAAAATAAATCTTCCACGATGTGAACGTCTCCACGTGCGAGACTAAATAAACCCGATCAACAATAAACCTGAATCACATTAACTCAACATCTTTAAACACATCGCACTCGTGAACAGTTAGCTTTAGCATCCTAAGCTAACTGCGGAGGCCGCGAGGATCCCCGGCTTACCGTAGGCGTAGATGCCGCGGAGAAGGTCCTCCCGCAGCCCCATGGTGTCGAAGGTGGGGGTGACGTCCACCTCCTCGCTGGTCTCAAACTCCACCTTGGTCATGTCCTCGTCCTTCAGGAGCCTCTTCCGGCTCTGAACCCCGGCGGCAGCCATGCTGCTGCGACTCTTTACTTCGACTGAACTCACCGAGAATCCGGAAAACACTCGCGATGTCGGCGCTGCGGTGCTTGTGGCTAAAGGCTAACACGCTAAGAGAAAGACCGCCACACGTGTCGCACAAGTGACGTCTACAGTCAGCGACGCAGTGCGTGACGTCGCACGGTTTGCTCCACATATTTGTTCCACCGGGCGGCGCTGTAACACACACATACTGTATATGTAGATAGTGTGTTATAGTTATAAATGTAGTCTCATTCCTCTACATATTATATCTATATCTCTATCTATAGAGATATATATAGACTGAACCGTTCTGGCCCCTGAGGGTCCGGGGCCAGTTGATATTCATCATGTTTTCTCTTCTTCTCTTTCTTTTTATTGGTTGTCTCAGAGGAACATGCAGCTCATTAAACAAATAAGGGGGGGGGGGGGGGGGGCGATGCTGATCACTCAACATCAA
>NC_047151.1:29815789-29828289 GCF_009819705.1 Hippoglossus hippoglossus | reverse complement strand
ATAATATATATACTGTTTATGTGTACCAAATATATATAAACTGTTTTTATATATATAATTTTATTTACATTCACAATATTGCAGCATCCTCTAAAAAAACCTTTAATAGAAAAGAAAGATTTAGAAAACACCTGTGTCTCTCCTGTGTCTCTCCTGTGTCTTTCCTGTGTCTCTCCTGTGTCTCTCCTGTGTCTCTCCTGTGTCTCACCTGTGTCTCTCCTGTGTCTTTCCTGAGTCTCTCCTGTGTCTCTCCTGTGTCTCTCCTGTGTCTTTCCTGTGTCTCTCCTGTGTCTCTCCTGTGTCTTTCCTGTGTCTCTCCTAAGTCTCTCCTGTGTCTCTCCTGTGTCTTTCCTGTGTCTCTCCTGTGTCTCTCCTGTGTCTCTCCTGTGTCTCACCTGTGTCTCTCCTGTGTCTTTCCTGAGTCTCTCCTGTGTCTCTCCTGTGTCTCTCCTGTGTCTTTCCTGAGTCTCTCCTGTGTCTCTCCTGTGTCTTTCCTGTGTCTCTCCTAAGTCTCTCCTGTGTCTCTCCTGTGTCTTTCCTGTGTCTCTCCTGTGTCTCACCTGTCTCTCACCTGTGTCTTTCCTGTGTCTCACCTGTCTCTCACCTGTGTCTTTCCTGTGTCTCACCTGTCTCTCACCTGTGTCTCTCCTGTGTCTCTCCCATAAGTCTCACCTGTGTCTCACCTGTGTCTCACCTGTGTCTCTCCTGTGCCTCACCTGTGTCTCACCGGTGTCTCTCCTGTGTCTCACCTGTGTCTCTCCTGTGTTTCTCGTGTCTCCCCTAAGTCTCTCCTGTGTCTCACCTGTGTCTCACCTGTGTCTCACCTGTGTCTCACCGGTGTCTCTCCTGTGTCTCTCCTGTGTCTCACCTGTGTCTCACCGGTGTCTCTCCTGTGTCTCACCTGTGTCTCTCCTGTGTCTCACCTGTGTCTCTCACCTGTGTCTCTCCTAAGTCTCTCCTGTGTCTCTCCTGTGTCTCACCCGTGTCTCACCTGTCTCGTTGTGTCTCTGCAGGTATTGCTGATCGATGCACCGCTGTCAAATATCACTTCTCTCAGCCAATCAGATTGAGGAACATCCCTCTGAACCTGACCAGGACCATACAGCAGGACGAGTGGCATCTGCTGCGTGAGACACACACACACACACACACTGACACAGACACACACACACACACACACACACACACACACACACACACAGACACAGACACACACACACACACACAGACACACACACACACACACACACACACACACTGACACAGACACACACACACTGACACAGACACACACACACTGACACAGACACACACACACACACACACACACACACACACACACACACACACACACACACACACACACACACGGACACAGGATCAGAGGAAGTCACTCTCAGACCACAGAAGAGCTGAAGGCCCACGCCGCCCCCTACAGGGCACAAGGCTGCTCTACACTCTGGGTCTGCACCTCCAAGTGGGATTAAAGCAGCGGAACAGGCCAAGCTGAGAACAAGCAGGACACCTCTGGGACAGGGAACAGCCGTGTGGCAGACCAGGTGCACTCACCCCACAGTGGTGAAGTGTTCACACAGTACTCTCCCACCTGGACAATAAAGATACCTACGACAGAATCCTGTACGTGTCTCTGGGTCCTGGACTGAGACACCACAGTCACTGCAGGTTGGAAATAACATCTCCATCAATCACCCTGAGCACTGGGTTCCCTCAAGGCTGCACACTCAGCCCACTGCTGCTCACACTGCTCACACACGACTGTGCAGCCAAACACAAGAGCAACCTGGGGGTCAAGTTCGTGGATGATACCACAATAGTGGGACTCATACGTGGAAACCAGGAAGTGATGTACAGGAAGGAGGTGGAACATCTGCTGCAGAGAAAACAACCTGGTGCTTCATGCTGTGAAGATGAAGGAGGTGATGGTCTACTTCAGGAGGTCACAGCCTGAGCACACTCAGCATCAGCAGCTCTACAGTGGAGAGATCTCTGATCACCTCATCTGGGATCGTGAAAAAAGCCCAGCAGGGACTTTCTGAGGAAACTGAAACAAGCATCACTCCCTACCAGCATCCTCACGACCTTCTACAGAGGCGTGGTGGACAGTGAGCTGACATATTGCATCTCAAGCTGGTGTCCCAGCTGCAACGTGTCAGACCAACAGCCCTGCAGAGGAGAGTGGGGGAGCTGAGGGGGTCAGTGGAGTCTCTGTCCAGGACCTGTTCCAGAGCCGGATCAGGGCCCTGATCTGTTAGAGACCCTCTCACCCGCTCCATCAGCTTATTGAGCTGCTGCCATCAGGCACGGGAACTATTAACTGTTAACTGTTAACTATTAACTGTTAACTATTAACTATTAACTGTTAAACTAGTAAACAGCTTCCAGGCTGCTCCACTCAGAACTCTCAAACACTGCACAGACACTTTATGGGTTATGTTTTACCTTTTCAACATTTTACATTCACAAAACATTTTTAATTCACATTTGATCATTTAATTAACAATAGATGGGACTCGGGGACAATGTGTGTTTTTCATCTTGTTTTTGTTTGTGCGATCTTCTTTAGAGAAAATGACAATAACGTCTGATTTGATTTCTCTGTTTCCAGTGCTTCTTGTCGTCTGTTGCCATGGAAATGTGCCATGACAGTTTTATGTAATAGTACAGAGGGACAGTGGGGGCGGGGTGATCCGGAGGCAGTTACCATGGCAACACTCTGTTATCTCATTACTGTGTGTGTGTGTGTGTGTGTGTGTGTGTGTGTGTGTGTGTCTGTGTGTGTGTTCCAGACCTGCGTCGGATCACCGCAGGGTTTCTGGGGATGGCAGCAGCCGTCCTGTTGTGTGGGTGCATCGTGGCGTCGGTTGGATTCTTCTGGGAGGAAAGTCTGACTCAGCACGTGTCCGGACTGTTGTTCCTCATGGCAGGTAACACACCTGACACTGTGTGTGTGTGTGTGTGTGTGTGTGTGTGTGAGTGTGTGAGTGAGTGAGTGAGTGAGTGAGTGAGTGAGTGAGTGAGTGAGTGAGTGAGTGAGTGGGTGGGTGGGTGGGTGAGTGAGAGTGTGTGTGAGAGTGTGTGTGTGTGAGTGATTGTTTATGTGTGCTCTTGTCCAGCTATCTTTGTGAGGACCAGTTTGAGTCTACAACCTACAAAGTGAGGACCTTTTGGCCGGTCCTCACTTTGTGACCCCCCCCCCCCCCCCCCCCTTTAATGGACTGTTTGGGGGTTAAGACTTGGTTTTAGGGTTAGAATTAGGTTTAGGTTAAGTTTATTTTGGATGGTTAGGGTCAGGATAAGGGCCTAGGGAATACATTATGCCAAAGAGTGTCCTCACTAAGATAGAAGTACAAACATGTGTGTGTTTGTGTGTGAGTGAGTAAATGAGACACCGTCTTTTATATAAGACCAGTGTCGCCCTCTGCTGGTCGCAGTCAAGACCTACACCCCCAAGTTGGGTTAGGGTTAGTGGTTACTAACCCTAACCCTCTGTGTGAATGGGTAAATGGGTGAACAACAACATGAAGCTTCCTATCAGACCAGAGCAGCAGCCAATCAGAGCCCAGGAAACACTGTGGGGGGGTTATTTTAATGTTAATGTTCACACATCATGTTATTTGAAACACAGATGAAAAACAGATTCACAAACAGTTAACATACAACATCTGTTTAGTTTCTGGTGCCATCATCAGACATTAGACGTGATGATGTCACATGACACGTGTCATCATGTGTCATGTGACATCATGTATGTTGATTAGTCCCTGACAGGTGACTCAGCTCTCAGACGTGTGATCATCTGTGTTCCGTTCTCAGGAATCTTCTGCACCATCTCTCTGTGCACGTACGCAGCCAGTGTGACCTATGACCTCTCCAGAAACCCTCCGTTCATCTACGGTCTGCCGGACGATGTGGATCATGGTTACGGTTGGTCGATCTGCTGCGCCTGGGCCAGTCTGGGTCTGACCGTGGCTGCAGGCTGCCTCGGCACCACCTTTCCTTTCCTGAGTCAGGCTGGAGCTCTGCGATCCAAAACCGCTCGTGCATCCTCCGTCTGAGACGCTGCTGCTCGCGCAGAGGAAGGAACTGCAGCAGGACGGGTGTCGTCCTCCAGGTGGAGCTGTGGGTTTAATCTGGAGCAGCAGACAAGTCTCTGCACCACAGCGCCCCCTGCTGACTGTAACACACCACTATGGTGTTTATGATGTGGACATTAATGTACCGTCTGTTAATTAACACACTCATGCACTGTATACTGACTGTAGTTGAGTCAAAACATTTAAACTGCGAAGATTTTTTTCAATTATTTTTATTATTTGGACTTTTCGATCGTGACTGCCCCCCTGTGGCCTAATCTGAGTTGACAGCAGAACCAGGATCCATGTTGATTCATCTGTGGATTATTTTCTCAGCTCAGCACACATATGAACATGTAGTGCATGTATGAACATGTAGTACACATATGAACATGCAGCACATGTACGAACATGCAGCTAACATATGAACATGCAGTACATGTATGAACATGCAGCTAACATATGAACATGCAGTACATGTTCATTCATGTTTATACATGAAGTTAATGTCTGAATAAGCATTACACACATATGTGTGAACATGTACATGTATGAACATACATGTGGTCATGTCCACAGGTTAAATGATATATAAAGATGTATGTGCTGCACTTTATGATTAAACATAAACATAAACTGTTTATAACTGACGATTAAACATTGAACATATGAACATGTTACATATTAACGCTGCATGAGTGTTTGACATATTGATATTGATTGATTGATATATTGATCCTTCGTCCATCGGGAGCTCAGGAGTGTCACAGTTAAGAGTTTGAACTTTAATAAACTTGGGTCACGTCTTCGCTCGGGTATCGATCGTTTTATCACCGGATGTGAAACCAGCAGCTCGCTACACTTTTCTTTCCAGGTGGTCACATGACGTGACGTGTGTTACAGTCGGTGTGATGTAACTGTACGTGCTGTGTACACGCTGTAAACATGGCTTGATATGTCCTGCTGATTAAAGTGTCTGAGGTCCTGAGTGCAGCAGCAGCTGAAGCAGAACCAGAGTCGCACTCGTTCTATTTTAGTTCAAACACGTGACACAGATTTACTTTTTATTGATCAGCTGTAAACAAACAAGAATAAACTGTTTAAACTGTGACAGAGATTTGATTTGATTGTGTTCTAAGCTCCTCTTCATCACTTAAAGAACATGTTCCACTGGAGGAGAACATCTGCCTGACCGCAGCTGTGTTAGGACCAGCATGCATCACGCTAGGTTAGGGTAAATAACGTTGAACACGATTGGCTGCTCAGTTAACCAATCAGATGCTTCACAGACGTCATAGGCCGCAGTACCGCCCATCGCCGCCGGGGGCAGCAGACGAAACTGTGCCACGCGCTGTCATGAAGCCACGCCCACTCACGAGCACTGCCTGTGTACGTCAGGACCCGAACACTGCGCACGCGCAGCCGCTCCACAGACAACGGTACCGGAGTCACAACAACCGACCGCAACTCACCGTGACCGGCCTGTAGCTCGGTGACTGTCCGCCTATCGGAGGCCGGGACCGGCGCTGCTGCCTGACACGGGCCGGGGGACAGAGCCCCAGCGGACCCGTGGAGGAGGAGCCGGATTCCAGTCTCTGCCCCGAACACTCGTTCAGTCCGGTCGAATGTTACCAGCGGGGCGGGCAGCGCGGAGCAGCCGCTGATTCGCACCGATAACCCGGGTAGTCCTCACCGTGTGTCCGCTCACAGACAAACTCCGGATGGATCCGTCCTGTCGCTAACCGCTGCTAACATTAGCAGCCGGGCTACATGCTAACAGGCTAACGAGTAGCTCCGCAGCGTCACGCCTGGTACCGTTGATGTGAGCGGCTAACGACCACCATGCTGTGATCCGGTAACGGCTCCCTCCCGTTAGCTGCTAGCCGCGGAGCGACCCGCCAGCTGCGGGACGTCTGGCCGCAGACAGCTCTGCGTACAGCGGCGGACGATGGTCGCAGTGACGGCAGCTGCTCTGGAGGATCGGCCCGTCTCAGCTCTGCGCTCCGCTCTTCCTGGTGGACCCGGACAGACCCGCACAGCGTTCATGTAAACCGGTGAGCCGTGCGTGTCGGTCCGGTTGCGGCGCTCACACCCCGCACACCCCGCACACCCCGCAGCAGCAGCAGCCATGCAGGCGGCTCAGCTGCAGTACGACTTCTTCAACGAAGAGAACTCTCCGAAATGGAGAGGCCTGCTGGTCCCTTCACTGGAGAAGGTACACAACACACACACCTGACACAACACACACACCTGACACAACACACACACCTGACACACCACACAACACACACACCTGACGTACAACACACACACACACACCTGACACAACACACAACACACCACAGGCACACAACACACACACCTGACACACCACACAACACACACACCTGACACAACACACACACCTGGCGTACAACACACACACACACCTGACACAACACACCACAGGCACACACCACACAACACACACACCTGACACAGCACACACCACAGACAACACACACACCTGACACACCACATAACACACACACACCTGACGTACAACACACACCACACCACAGACACCACAGGCACACAACACACACACCTGACACACCACACAACACACCACAGGCACACAACACACACACCTGACACACCACACAACACACACACCTGACACAACACACACACACACACCTGACGTACAACACACACCACACCACAGACACAACACACACACCTGACACACCACACAACACACACACACACCTGACGTACAACACACACCACACCACAGACACAACACACACACCTGACACACCACACAACACACCACAGGCACACAACACACACACCTGACACATCACACAACACACCACAGGCACACAACACACACGCCTGACGTACAACACACACACACCTGACGTACAACACACACCACAGGCACACAACACACACACCTGACACACCACACAACACACCAAAGACACCCGACATACAACACACCACAGGCACACAGCACACACACCTGACGTACAACACACACACACATGACGTACAACACACACACATCACAGACACATACCTGACGTACAACACACTGACACACACACCTGACATACACCACAGACACAGCACACACACACCACAGGCACACAACACACACACCTGACGTACAACACACTGACACACAACACACACACCTGACGTACAATACACTGACTCACACCACAGACACACCTGACGTACAACACACTGACATAACACCACAGGCACACAACACACACACCTGACGTACAACACACTGACTCACACCACAGACACACCTGACGTACAACACACTGACATAACACCACAGGCACAACATACAACACAGGCACACAACACACACACCTGACGTACAACACACACACACACACACACACACACACACACACCACAGACACACCTGACATACAACACACACACCTCAGACACACAAAACACACACCTGACAACCCTCACACACACACAACACACACGTGTGTCTGTAGGAGACTGTGTGTCTGTAGGAGACTGTGTGTGTCTGTAGGAGACTGTGTGTGTCTGTAGTGTGTGTAGTAGACTTTGTGTGTCTGTAGTGTGTGTAGTAGACTTTGTGTGTCTGTAGTGTGTGTAGGAGACTGTGTGTCTGTAGTGTGTGTAGGAGACTGTGTGTCTGTAGTGTCTGTAGGAGACTGTGTGTGTCTGTAGTGTGTGTAGTAGACTTTGTGTGTCTGTAGTGTGTGTAGGAGACTGTGTGTCTGTAGTGTGTGTAGGAGACTGTGTCTGTAGTGTCTGTAGGAGACTGGCAGATAAAGACACAGCTTCAGGTAATGAAGTCAGTCTGTTGATGCAGGTCAACACAACATGACAATCACCTGCATGTGTGACACACACACACACACAGTCCTTTTTTTAAATGCTGAAAGACAACTGACTTACGTGTGTGTGTGTGTGTGTGTGTGTGTGTGTGTGTGTGTGTGTGTTTGTGTTGTGTTGTGTTGTGTTGTGTTGCAGGTACTGAAACAGGTGCATCCTACCTTGGGGTCCCAGCAGGAGGCGCTGCAGTACATCGAGGAGCTGATCCTGCTGCTGCTCAGTATGTTGTGTCAGGCTCAACCACGAAGTGTTCAAGATGTAGAGGTGACACAATTACACACACACAATCACACATACACTTACAGACACACACAATCACACATACACACACACAATCACACTTACACACACAATCACACTTACACATACAGACACACACAATCACACATACAGACACACACAATCACACTTACAGACACACACAATCACACTTACACATACAGACACACACAATCACACTTACACACACAATCACACTTACACATACAGACACACACAATCACACTTACACACACAATCACACTTACACATACAGACACACACAATCACACTTACACATACAGACACTTACACATACAGACACTTACACATACAGACACACACAATCACACTTACACATACAGACACTTACACATACAGACACACACAATCACACTTACACATACAGACACTTACACATACAGACACACACAATCACACTTACACATACAGACACACACAATCACACTTACACACACAATCACACTTACACTCACACTTACACATACAGACACACACAATCACACTTACACACACACTCACACATACAGACACTTACACATACAGACACACACAATCACACTTATACATACACAAGCATTCACACTTACCAAATTAGTCCAGATGTTTGGGCTAGTTAAGTCCAGATGTGATCCTCACCCCCCCCCTCCCCTCAGGAGCGTGTTCAGAAGAGTTTTCCTCACCCCATCGATAAGTGGGCGATCGCTGACGCTCAGGCCGCCATCGAGAAGAGGAAGAGGAGGAATCCACTGGCTCTTCCTGTCGACAAGATCCACCCACTGCTCAAGGTACACACACATACACACACACACACGCACACACATTCACACACACATTCGCACTGCGCTGACCGTGTTTCCCATGATGCCTTGCTGTCAGGAGGTGCTGGGCTATAAGATTGACCACCAGGTGTCAGTATACATGGTGGCGGTGTTGGAGTACATCTCAGCTGACATCCTGAAACTGGCAGGAAACTACGTGAGGAACATTCGACACTACGAGATCTCACAGCAGGACATCACTGTGGCCATGTGTGCAGACAAGGTACACACTCACTTATACACACAGACACACACAATCTAATACCCAGATTCCTCTCACCTGTCCTTCTCTCACCCGTCTCTGTCTCACCCGTCTTACCTGTCTGTCCCACCTGTGTTGCAGGTTTTGATGGACATGTTCCACCAGGACGAGGAGGACATCAGTGGTTTCCCTCTGATGGACGAGGAGCCGTCAGCCAATGAGGAGCAGAGTTACTATGAGCTGGTGAGGAGCTTCATGTCCGACGGTCGTCAGTACCTGAGACACCTGAACCTTCTGATCAAGGTGTTCAGAGAACCGTTCACCTCCAGCCCCATGCTGTTCTCTCCACACGTACGTATCAGCTGATCACACTCATTGATCCTCTGTAAACTGATCACACTCATTGATCAGTCTGATTGATCTGTCTCTGTCAGGATGTGGACAGTATCTTCAGTCGGATCGTGGATATCCATGAGGTGACGGTGAAGCTGTTGGGTTTGATTGAAGACACAGTGGAGATGACGGATGATGGAAGTCCTCATCCTCTGGTGGGAAGCTGCTTCGAGGACCTGGCTGAGGTCTGTACCTGCAGCTGGTACACCTGTACCTGATACACCTGTACCTGATACACCTGTACCTGATACACCTGTACCTGATACACCTGCAGCTGATACACCTGTAGCTGGTACACCTGCAGCTGATACACCTGTAGCTGGTACACCTGTAGCTGGTACACCTGTACCTGATACACCTGCACCTGATACACCTGTAGCTGGTACACCTGCAGCTGATACACCTGTAGCTGGTACACCTGTAGCTGGTACACCTGCAGCTGATACACCTGTAGCTGGTACACCTGTACCTGATACACCTGTACCTGATACACCTGCAGCTGGTACACCTGTAGCTGGTACACCTGTAGCTGGTACACCTGTACCTGATACACCTGTACCTGATACACCTGCAGCTGGTACACCTGTACCTGATACACCTGCAGCTGATACACCTGTACCTGATACACCTGTAGCTGGTACACCTGCAGCTGGTACACCTGTAGCTGGTACACCTGTACCTGGTACACCTGTACCTGATACACCTGTACCTGATACACCTGTACCTGATACACCTGCAGCTGATACACCTGCAGCTGATACACCTGTACCTGATACACCTGTACCTGATACACCTGTACCTGATACACCTGCAGCTGATACACCTGCAGCTGATACACCTGTAGCTGGTACACCTGCAGCTGGTACACCTGTACCTGATACACCTGTACCTGATACACCTGTACCTGATACACCTGCAGCTGATACACCTGCAGCTGATACACCTGTAGCTGGTACACCTGTAGCTGGTACACCTGTACCTGATACACCTGCAGCTGATACACCTGTACCTGATACACCTGCAGCTGATACACCTGTAGCTGGTACACCTGTAGCTGGTACACCTGTAGCTGGTACACCTGTACCTGATACACCTGTACCTGATACACCTGCAGCTGATACACCTGTAGCTGGTACACCTGTAGCTGATACACCTGTACCTGATACACCTGTACCTGATACACCTGCAGCTGATACACCTGTAGCTGGTACACCTGTACCTGATACACCTGTACCTGATACACCTGTACCTGATACACCTGTACCTGATACACCTGCAGCTGGTACACCTGCAGCTGGTACACCTGCAGCTGGTACACCTGTAGCTGGTACACCTGTAGCTGGTACACCTGTACCTGATACACCTGCACCTGATACACCTGCACCTGATACACCTGTACCTGATACACCTGTAGCTGGTACACCTGTAGCTGATACACCTGTAGCTGATACACCTGTAGCTGATACACCTGCAGCTGATACACCTGTAGCTGGTACACTTGTACCTGATACACCTGTAGCTGATACACCTGTAGCTGATACACCTGCAGCTGATACACCTGTACCTGATACACCTGTAGCTGGTACACCTGTACCTGATACACCTGCACCTGATACACCTGCACCTGGTACACCTGTACCTGATACACCTGTACCTGATACACCTGTAGCTGATACACCTGCACCTGGTACACCTGTAGCTGATACACCTGCAGCTGATACACCTGTACCTGATACACCTGCAGCTGATACACCTGCACCTGATACACCTGTAGCTGATACACCTGCAGCTGATACACCTGTACCTGATACACCTGTACCTGATACACCTGTAGCTGGTACACCTGCAGCTGATACACCTGTACCTGATACACCTGTACCTGATGCACCTGCAGCTGGTACACCTACAGCTGGTACACCTGTAGCTGATACACCTGCAGCTGGTACACCTGTAGCTGATACACCTGTAGCTGGTACACCTGTAGCTGGTACACCTGCAGCTGATACACCTGTACCTGATACACCTGCAGCTGGTACACCTGCAGCTGGTACACCTGTACCTGGTACACCTGCAGCTGGTACACCTGCAGCTGGTACACCTGCAGCTGGTACACCTGCAGCTGGTACACCTGTACCTGATACACCTGCAGCTGGTACACCTACAGCTGATACACCTTTAGCTGATACACCTGTAGCTGATACACCTGTAGCTGATACACCTGTAGCTGGTACACCTGTAGCTGGTACACCTGTAGCTGGTACACCTTTAGCTGGTACACCTGCAGCTGATACACCTTTAGCTGATACACCTTTAGCTGATACACCTGTAGCTGATACACCTGTAGCTGATACACCTTTAGCTGGTACACCTGCAGCTGGTACACCTGCAGCTGGTACACCTGCACCTGGTACACCTGCAGCTGATACACCTGCACCTGATACACCTGCAGCTGATACACCTGCAGCTGGTACACCTGCAGCTGATACACCTGCAGCTGGTACACCTGCAGCTGGTACACCTGCAGCTGGTACACCTGTACCTGGTACACCTGTACCTGGTACACCTGCACCTGGTACACCTGCACCTGATACACCTGCACCTGATACACCTGCAGCTGGTACACCTGCAGCTGATACACCTGTACCTGATACACCTGTAGCTGGTACACCTGTACCTGATACACCTGCAGCTGATACACCTGTAGCTGGTACACCTGTAGCTGGTACACCTGTACCTGGTACACCTGCAGCTGGTACACCTGTACCTGGTACACCTGCAGCTGGTACACCTGCAGCTGGTACACCTACAGCTGATACACCTGTAGCTGGT